>NW_027212541.1:0-273000 GCF_947461875.1 Haliaeetus albicilla
TCTCGGAAGAGCCTCTTTCCGAAAAGACAAACGTCCGGCTCCTTCTCCCACAGGGAAGGGCCCAGCCCTGAAAGCTCTTGCTGCTCTTCCCCTTCCCAAGGTGCCCTATCTACAGGCACAACAGCACTGGTCATCCGGGCTTTCCCAGAGACGGAACATCTCATGGCCCTCGGCCTCGGCAGAGCCTCTTTCCGAAAAGGCAAACATCCGGCTCCTTCTCCCACAGGGAAGGGCCCAGCCCTGAAAGCTCTTGCTGCTCTTCCCCTTCCCTTGGCGCCCTACCTACAGGCACAACAGCACTGGGGATCCGGGCTTTCCCAGACACGGAACATCTCATGGCCCTCGGCCTCGGCAGAGCCTCTTTCCGAAAAGGCAAACGTCCGGCTCCTTCTCCCACAGGGAAGGGCCCAGCCCTGAAAGCTCTTGCTGCTCTTCCCCTTCCCAAGGTGCCCTATCTACAGGCACAACAGCACTGGGCATCCGGGCTTTCCCAGACACGAAACATCTCATGGCCCTCGGTCTCGGCAGAGCCTCTTTCCGAAAAGGCAAACGTCCGGCTCCTTCTCCCACAGGGAAGGGCCCAGCCCTGAAAGCTCTTGCTGCTCTTCCCCTTCCCAAGGCGCCCTACCTACAGGCACAACAGCACTGGGCATCCGGGCTTTCCCAGAGACGGAACATCTCATGGCCCTCGGCCTCGGCAGAGCCTCTTTCCGAAAAGGCAAACGTCCGGCTCCTTCTCCCACAGGGAAGGGCCCAGCCCTGAAAGCTCTTGCTGCTCTTCCCCTTCCCTTGGCGCCCTACCTACAGGCACAACAGCACTGGGCATCCGGGCTTTCCCAGACATGGAACATCTCATGGCCCTCGGCCTCGGCAGAGCCTCTTTCCGAAAAGGCAAACGTCCGGCTCCTTCTCCCACAGGGAAGGGCCCAGCCCTGAAAGCTGTTCCTGCTCTTCCCCTTCCCTTGGCGCCCTACCTACAGGCACAACAGCACTGGGGATGCGGGCTTTCCCAGACACGGAACATCTCATGGCCCTCGGTCTCGGAAGAGCCTCTTTCCGAAAAGGCAAACGTCCGGCTCCTTCTCCCACAGGGAAGGGCCCAGCCCTGAAAGCTCTTGCTGCTCTTCCCCTTCCCTTGGCGCCCTACCTACAGGCACAACAGCACTGGGCATCCGGGCTTTCCCAGAGACGGAACATCTCATGGCCCTCGGTCTCGGAAGAGCCTCTTTCCGAAAAGGCAAACGTCCGGCTCCTTCTCCCACAGGGAAGGGCCCAGCCCTGAAAGCTCTTGCTGCTCTTCCCCTTCCCAAGGCGCCCTATCTACAGGCACAACAGCACTGGGGATGCGGGCTTTCCCAGAGACGGAACATCTCATGGCCCTCGGCCTCGGCAGAGCCTCTTTCCGAAAAGGCAAACCTCCGGCTCCTTCTCCCACAGGGAAGGGCCCAGCCCTGAAAGCTCTTGCTGCTCTTCCCCTTCCCTTGGCGCCCTATCTACAGGCACAACAGCACTGGGCATCCGGGCTTTCGCAGAGACGGAACATCTCATGGCCCTCATCCTCGGCAGAGCCTCTTTCCGAAAAGGCAAACGTCCGGCTCCTTCTCCCACAGGGAAGGGCCCAGCCCTGAAAGCTGATGCTGCTCTTCCCCTTCCCAAGGCGCCCTACCTACAGGCACAACAGCACTGGGGATCCGGGCTTTCCCAGAGACGGAACATCTCATGGCCCTCGGCCTCGGCAGAGCCTCTTTCCGAAAAGGCAAACGTCTGGCTCCTTTTCCCACAGGGAAGGGCCCCGCCCTGAAAGCTCTTGCTGCTCTTCCCCTTCCCTTGGCGCCCTACCTACAGGCACAACAGCACTGGGCATCCGGGCTTTCCCAGACAAGGAACATCTCATGGCCCTCGGCCTCGGCAGAGCCTCTTTCCGAAAAGGCAAACGTCTGGCTCCTTCTCCCACAGGGAAGGGCCCAGCCCTGAAAGCTCTTGCTGCTCTTCCCCTTCCCTTGGCGCCCTACCTACAGGCACAACAGCACGGGGGATCCGGGCTTTCCCAGAGACGGAACATCTCATGGCCCTCGGTCTCGGAAGAGCCTCTTTCCGAAAAGGCAAACATCCGGCTCCTTCTCCCACAGGGAAGGGCCCAGCCCTGAAAGCTCTTGCTGCTCTTCCCCTTCCCTTGGTGCCCTACCTACAGGCACAACAGCACTGGGCATCCGGGCTTTCCCAGACACGGAATATCTCATGGCTCTCGGCCTCGGCAGAGCCTCTTTCCGAAAAGGCAAACCTCCGGCTCCTTCTCCCACAGGGAAGGGCCCAGCCCTGAAAGCTCTTGCTGCTCTTCCCCTTCCCTTGGTGCCCTACCTACAGGCACAACAGCACTGGGCATCCGGGCTTTCCCAGACACGGAACATCTCATGGCCCTCGGACTCGGCAGAGCCTCTTTCCGAAAAGGCAAACGTCCGGCTCCTTCTCCCACAGGGAAGGGCCCAGCCCTGAAAGCTCTTGCTGCTCTTCCCCTTCCCAAGGCGCCCTATCTACAGGCACAACAGCACTGGGCATCCGGGCTTTCCCAGAGACGGAACATCTCATGGCCCTCGGCCTCGGCAGAGCCTCTTTCTGAAAAGGCAAACGTCCGGCTCCTTCTCCCACAGGGAAGGGCCCAGCCCTGAAAGCTCTTGCTGCTCTTCCCCTTCCCTTGGCGCCCTACCTACAGGCACAACAGCACTGGGCATCCGGGCTTTCCCAGACAAGGAACATCTCATGGCCCTCGGCCTCGGCAGAGCCTCTTTCCGAAAAGGCAAACCTCCGGCTCCTTCTCCCACAGGGAAGGGCCCAGCCCTGAAAGCTCTTGCTGCTCTTCCCCTTCCCAAGGCGCCCTACCTACAGGCACAACAGCACTGGGGATGCGGGCTTTCCCAGAGATGGAACATCTCATGGCCCTCGGCCTCGGCAGAGCCTCTTTCCGAAAAGGCAAACGTCCGGCTCCTTCTCCCACAGGGAAGGGCCCAGCCCTGAAAGCTCTTGCTGCTCTTCCCCTTCCCTTGGCGCCCTATCTACAGGCACAACAGCACTGGGCATCCGGGCTTTCCCAGAGACGGAACATCTCATGGCCCTCGGTCTCGGAAGAGCCTCTTTCCGAAAAGGCAAACGTCCGGCTCCTTCTCCCACAGGGAAGGGCCCAGCCCTGAAAGCTCTTGCTGCTCTTCCCCTTCCCTTGGCGCCCTACCTACAGGCACAACAGCACTGGGCATCCGGGCTTTCCCAGACAAGGAACATCTCATGGCCCTCGGCCTCGGCAGAGCCTCTTTCCGAAAAGGCAAACGTCCGGCTCCTTCTCCCACAGGGAAGGGCCCAGCCCTGAAAGCTCTTGATGCTCTTCCCCTTCCCTTGGCGCCCTACCTACAGGCACAACAGCACTGGGCATCCGGGCTTTCCCAGACACGGAACATCTCATGGCCCTCGGCCTCGGCAGAGCCTCTTTCCGAAAAGGCAAACGTCCGGCTCCTTCTCCCACAGGGAAGGGCCCAGCCCTGAAAGCTCTTGCTGCTCTTCCTCTTCCCTTGGCGCCCTACCTACAGGCACAACAGCACTGGGCATCCGGGCTTTCCCAGAGACGGAACATCTCATGGCCCTCGGCCTCGGCAGAGCCTCTTTCCGAAAAGGCAAACGTCCGGCTCCTTCTCCCACAGGGAAGGGCCCAGCCCTGAAAGCTCTTGCTGCTCTTCCCCTTCCCTTGGCGCCCAATCTACAGGCACAACAGCACTGGGGATGCGGGCTTTCCCAGAGACTGAACATCTCATGGCCCTCGGCCTTGGCAGAGCCTCTTTCCGAAAAGGCAAACGTCCGGCTCCTTCTCCCACAGGGAAGGGCCCAGCCCTGAAAGCTCTTGCTGCTCTTCCCCTTCCCTTGGCGCCCTACCTACAGGCACAACAGCACTGGGCATCCGGGCTTTCCCAGAGACGGAACATCTCATGGCCCTCATCCACGGCAGAGCCTCTTTCCGAAAAGGCAAACGTCCGGCTCCTTCTCCCACAGGGAAGGGCCCAGCCCTGAAAGCTCTTGCTGCTCTTCCCCTTCCCTTGGTGCCCTACCTACAGGCACAACAGCACTGGGCATCCGGGCTTTCCCAGACACGGAATATCTCATGGCCCTCATCCTCGGCAGAGCCTCTTTCCGAAAAGGCAAACATCCGGCTCCTTCTCCCACACGGAACGGCCCAGCCCTGAAAACTCTTGCTGCTCTTCCCCTTCCCTTGGCGCCCTACCTACAGGCACAACAGCACTGGGCATCCGGGCTTTCCCAGAGACGGAACATCTCATGGCCCTCGGCCTCGGCAGAGCCTCTTTCCGAAAAGGCAAACGTCCGGCTCCTTCTCCCACAGGGAAGGGCCCAGCCCTGAAAGCTCTTGCTGCTCTTCCCCTTCCCTTGGTGCCCTACCTACAGGCACAACAGCACTGGTGATCCGGGCTTTCCCAGAGACGGAACATCTCATGGCCCTCGGCCTCGGCAGAGCCTCTTTCCGAAAAGGCAAACGTCCGGCTCCTTCTCCCACAGGGAAGGGCCCAGCCCTGAAAGCTCTTGCTGCTCTTCCCCTTCCCTTGGTGCCCTACCTACAGGCACAACAGCACTGGGCATCCGGGCTTTCCCAGACAAGGAACATCTCATGGCCCTCGGCCTCGGCAGAGCCTCTTTCCGAAAAGGCAAACGTCCGGCTCCTTCTCCCACAGGGAAGGGCCCAGCCCTGAAAGCTCTTGCTGCTCTTCCCCTTCCCTTGGCGCCCTATCTACAGGCACAACAGCACTGGGCATCCGGGCTTTCCCAGAGACGGAACATCTCATGGCCATCGGCCTCGGCAGAGCCTCTTCCCGAAAAGGCAAACGTCCGGCTCCTTCTCCCACAGGGAAGGGCCCAGCCCTGAAAGCTCTTGCTGCTCTTCCCCTTCCCTTGGCGCCCTACCTACAGGCACAACAGCACTGGGCATCCGGGCTTTCCCAGACACGGAACATCTCATGGCCCTCGGCCTCGGCAGAGCCTCTTTCCGAAAAGGCAAACGTCCGGCTCCTTCTCCCACAGGGAAGGGCCCAGCCCTGAAAGCTCTTGCTGCTCTTCCCCTTCCCTTGGCGCCCTACCTACAGGCACAACAGCACTGGGCATACGGGCTTTCCCAGAGACGGAACATCTCATGGCCCTCGGCCTCGGCAGAGCCTCTTTCCGAAAAGGCAAACGTCCGTCTCCTTCTCCCACAGGGAAGGGCCCAGCCCTGAAAGCTCTTGCTGCTCTTCCCCTTCCCTTGGTGCCCTATCTACAGGCACAACAGCACTGGGGATCCGGGCTTTACCAGAGACGGAACATCTCATGGCCCTTGGTCTCGGAAGAGCCTCTTTCCGAAAAGGCAAACGTCCGGCTCCTTCTCCCACAGGGAAGGGCCCAGCCCGGAAAGCTCTCGCTGCTTTTCCCCTTCCCTTGGCGCCCTACCTACAGGCACAACAGCACTGGGCATCCGGGCTTTCCCAGACACGGAACATCTCATGGCCCTCGGCCTCGGCAGAGCCTCTTTCCGAAAAGGCAAACGTCCGGCTCCTTCTCCCACAGGGAAGGGCCCAGCCCTGAAAGCTCTTGCTGCTCTTCCCCTTCCCAAGGTGCCCTATCTACAGGCACAACAGCACTGGGCATCCGGGCTTTCCCAGACACGAAACATCTCATGGCCCTCGGCCTCGGCAGAGCCTCTTCCCGAAAAGGCAAACGTCCGGCTCCTTCTCCCACAGGGAAGGGCCCAGCCCTGAAAGCTCTTGCTGCTCTTCCCCTTCCCTTGGCACCCTATCTACAGGCACAACAGCACTGGGCATCCGGGCTTTCCCAGACACGGAACATCTCATGGCCCTCGGCCTCGGCAGAGCCTCTTTCCGAAAAGGCAAACGTCCGGCTCCTTCTCCCACAGGGAAGGGCCCAGCCCTGAAAGCTCTTGCTGCTCTTCCCCTTCCCTTGGCGCCCTACCTACAGGCACAACAGCACTGGGCATCCGGGCTTTCCCAGAGACGGAACATCTCATGGCCCTCGGCCTCGGCAGAGCCTCTTTCCGAAAAGGCAAACGTCTGTCTCCTTCTCCCACAGGGAAGGGCCCAGCCCTGAAAGCTCTTGCTGCTCTTCCCCTTCCCAAGGCGCCCTATCTACAGGCACAACAGCACTGGGCATCCAGGCTTTCCCAGAGACGAAACATCTCATGGCCCTCGGCCTCGGCAGAGCCTCTTTCCGAAAAGACAAACCTCCGGCTCCTTCTCCCACAGGGAAGGGCCCAGCCCTGAAAGCTCTTGCTGCTCTTCCCCTTCCCTTGGTGCCCTATCTACAGGCACAACAGCACTGGGCATCCGGGCTTTCCCAGAGACGGAACATCTCATGGCCCTCGGCCTCGGCAGAGCCTCTTTCCGAAAAGGCAAACGTCCGGCTCCTTCTCCCACAGGGAAGGGCCCAGCCCTGAAAGCTCTTGCTGCTCTTCCCCTTCCCAAGGCGCCCTACCTACACGCACAACAGCACTGGGCATCCGGGCTTTCCCAGACACGGAACATCTCATGGCCCTCGGTCTCGGAAGAGCCTCTTTCCGAAAAGGCAAACGTCCGGCTCCTTCTACCACAGAGAAGGGCCCAGCCCTGAAAGCTGTTCCTGCTCTTCCCCTTCCCTTGGCGCCCTACCTACAGGCACAACAGCACTGGGCATCCGGGCTTTCCCAGACACGGAACATCTCATGGCCCGCGGCCTCGGCAGAGCCCCTTTCCGAAAAGGCAAACGTCCGGCTCCTTCTCCCACAGGGAAGGGCCCAGCCCTGAAAGCTCTTGCTGCTCTTCCCCTTCCCAAGGCGCCCTACCTACACGCACAACAGCACTGGGCATCCGGGCTTTCCCAGAGACGGAACATCTCATGGCCCTCATCCTCAGCAGAGCCTCTTTCCGAAAAGGCAAACGTCTGTCTCCTTCTCCCACAGGGAAGGGCCCAGCCCTGAAAGCTCTTGCTGCTCTTCCCCTTCCCTTGGTGCCCTACCTACAGGCACAACAGCACTGGGCATCCGGGCTTTCCCAGACAAGGAACATCTCATGGCCCTCGGCCTCGGAAGAGCCTCTTTCCGAAAAGGCAAACGTCTGTCTCCTTCTCCCACAGGGAAGGGCCCAGCCCTGAAAGCTCTTGCTGCTCTTCCCCTTCCCTTGGTGCCCTGCCTACAGGCACAACAGCACTGGTGATCCGGGCTTTCCCAGAGACGGAACATCTCATGGCCCTCGGCCTCGGCAGAGCCTCTTTCCGAAAAGGCAAACCTCCGGCTCCTTCTCCCACAGGGAAGGGCCCAGCCCTGAAAGCTCTTGCTGCTCTTCCCCTTCCCAAGGTGCCCTACCTACAGGCACAACAGCACTGGGCATCCGGGCTTTCGCAGAGACGGAACATCTCATGGCCCTCAGCCTCGGCAGAGCCTCTTTCCGAAAAGGCAAACGTCCGGCTCCTTCTCCCACAGGGAAGGGCCCAGCCCTGAAAGCTCTTGCTGCTCTTCCCCTTCCCTTGGCGCCCTATCTACAGGCACAACAGCACTGGGCATCCGGGCTTTCCCAGACACGGAATATCTCATGGCCCTCGGCCTCGGCAGAGCCTCTTTCCGAAAAGGCAAACGTCCGGCTCCTTCTCCCACAGGGAAGGGCCCAGCCCTGAAAGCTCTTGCTGCTCTTCCCCTTCCCTTGGTGCCCTACCTACAGGCACAACAGCACTGGGCATCCGGGCTTTCCCAGAGACGGAACATCTCATGGCCCTCGGCCTCGGCAGAGCCTCTTTCCGAAAAGGCAAACGTCCGGCTCCTTCTCCCACAGGGAAGGGCCCAGCCCTGAAAGCTCTTGCTGCTCTTCCCCTTCCCTTGGCGCCCTACCTACAGGCACAACAGCACTGGGCATCCGGGCTTTCCCAGAGACGGAACATCTCATGGCCCTCGGCCTCGGCAGAGCCTCTTTCCGAAAAGGCAAACGTCCGGCTCCTTCTCCCACAGGGAAGGGCCCAGCCCTGAAAGCTCTTGCTGCTCTTCCCCTTCCCTTGGTGCCCTATCTACAGGCACAACAGCACTGGGCATCCGGGCTTTCCCAGAGACGGAACATCTCATGGCCCTCGGTCTCGGAAGAGCCTCTTTCCGAAAAGGCAAACGTCCGGCTCCTTCTCCCACAGGGAAGGGCCCAGCCCTGAAAGCTCTCGCTGCTCTTCCCCTTCCCTTGGCGCCCTACCTACAGGCACAACAGCACTGGGCATCCGGGCTTTCCCAGACAAGGAACATCTCATGGCCCTCGGCCTCGGCAGAGCCTCTTTCCGAAAAGGCAAACGTCCGGCTCCTTCTCCCACAGGGAAGGGCCCAGCCCTGAAAGCTCTTGCTGCTCTTCCCCTTCCCTTGGCGCCCTACCTACAGGCACAACAGCACTGGGCATCCGGGCTTTCCCAGAGACGGAACATCTCATGGCCCTCAGCCTCGGCAGAGCCTCTTTCCGAAAAGGCAAACGTCCGGCTCCTTCTCCCACAGGGAAGGGCCCAGCCCTGAAAGCTCTTGATGCTCTTCCCCTTCCCTTGGTGCCCTATCTACAGGCACAACAGCACTGGGCATCCGGGCTTTCCCAGAGACGGAACATCTCATGGCCCTCGGTCTCGGAAGAGCCTCTTTCCGAAAAGGCAAACGTCTGGCTCCTTCTCCCACAGGGAAGGGCCCAGCCCTGAAAGCTCTCGCTGCTCTTCCCCTTCCCTTGGCGCCCTACCTACAGGCACAACAGCACTGGGCATCCGGGCTTTCCCAGAGACGGAACATCTCATGGCCCTCAGCCTCGGCAGAGCCTCTTTCCGAAAAGGCAAACGTCCGGCTCCTTCTCCCACAGGGAAGGGCCCAGCCCTGAAAGCTCTTGCTGCTCTTCCCCTTCCCTTGGCGCCCTATCTACAGGCACAACAGCACTGGTCATCCGGGCTTTCCCAGAGACGGAACATCTCATGGCCCTCGGTCTCGGAAGAGCCTCTTTCCGAAAAGGCAAACGTCCGGCTCCTTCTCCCACAGGGAAGGGCCCAGCCCTGAAAGCTCTTGCTGCTCTTCCCCTTCCCAAGGCGCCCTACCTACACGCACAACAGCACTGGGCATCCGGGCTTTCCCAGACAAGGAACATCTCATGGCCCTCGGTCTCGGAAGAGCCTCTTTCCGAAAAGGCAAACCTCCGGCTCCTTCTCCCACAGGGAAGGGCCCAGCCCTGAAAGCTCTTGCTGCTCTTCCCCTTCCCAAGGCGCCCTACCTACACGCACAACAGCACTGGGCATCCGGGCTTTCCCAGAGACGGAACATCTCATGGCCCTCGGTCTCGGAAGAGCCTCTTTCCGAAAAGGCAAACCTCCGGCTCCTTCTCCCACAGGGAAGGGCCCAGCCCTGAAAGCTCTCGCTGCTCTTCCCCTTCCCTTGGCGCCCTACCTACAGGCACAACAGCACTGGGCATCCGGGCTTTCCCAGACAAGGAACATCTCATGGCCCTCAGCCTCGGCAGAGCCTCTTTCCGAAAAGGCAAACGTCCGGCTCCTTCTCCCACAGGGAAGGGCCCAGCCCTGAAAGCTCTTGCTGCTCTTCCCCTTCCCTTGGCGCCCTATCTACAGGCACAACAGCACTGGTCATCCGGGCTTTCCCAGAGACGGAACATCTCATGGCCCTCGGTCTCGGAAGAGCTTCTTTCCGAAAAGGCAAACGTCCGGCTCCTTCTCCCACAGGGAAGGGCCCAGCCCTGAAAGCTCTTGCTGCTCTTCCCCTTCCCAAGGCGCCCTACCTACACGCACAACAGCAATGGGCATCCGGGCTTTCCCAGAGACGGAACATCTCATGGCCCTCGGTCTCGGAAGAGCCTCTTTCCGAAAAGGCAAACGTCCGGCTCCTTCTCCCACAGGGAAGGGCCCAGCCCTGAAAGCTCTTGCTGCTCTTCCCCTTCCCTTGGTGCCCTACCTACAGGCACAACAGCACTGGGCATCCGGGCTTTCCCAGAGACGGAACATCTCATGGCCCTCGGTCTCGGCAGAGCCTCTTTCCGAAAAGGCAAACGTCCGGCTCCTTCTCCCACAGGGAAGGGCCCAGCCCTGAAAGCTCTTGCTGCTCTTCCCCTTCCCAAGGCGCCCTACCTACAGGCACAACAGCACTGGGCATCCGGGCTTTCCCAGACAAGGAACATCTCATGGCCCTCGGCCTCGGCAGAGCCTCTTTCCGAAAAGGCAAACGTCCGGCTCCTTCTCCCACAGGGAAGGGCCCAGCCCTGAAAGCTCTTGCTGCTCTTCCCCTTCCCAAGGCGCCCTATCTACAGGCACAACAGCACTGGGGATCCGGGCTTTCCCAGAGACGGAACATCTCATGGCCCTCGGTCTCTGAAGAGCCTCTTTCCGAAAAGGCAAACCTCCGGCTCCTTCTCCCACAGGGAAGGGCCCAGCCCTGAAAGCTCTCGCTGCTCTTCCCCTTCCCTTGGCGCCCTACCTACAGGCACAACAGCACTGGGCATCCGGGCTTTCCCAGAGACGGAACATCTCATGGCCCTCAGCCTCGGCAGAGCCTCTTTCCGAAAAGGCAAACGTCCGGCTCCTTCTCCCACAGGGAAGGGCCCAGCCCTGAAAGCTCTTGCTGCTCTTCCCCTTCCCTTGCCGCCCTATCTACAGGCACAACAGCACTGGGCATCCGGGCTTTCCCAGAGACGGAACATCTCATGGCCCTCGGTCTCGGAAGAGCCTCTTTCCGAAAAGGCAAACGTCCGGCTCCTTCTCCCACAGGGAAGGGCCCAGCCCTGAAAGCTCTTGCTGCTCTTCCCCTTCCCAAGGCGCCCTACCTACACGCACAACAGCACTGGGCATCCGGGCTTTCCCAGAGACGGAACATCTCATGGCCCTCGGTCTCGGAAGAGCCTCTTTCCGAAAAGGCAAACGTCCGGCTCCTTCTCCCACAGGGAAGGGCCCAGCCCTGAAAGCTGTTCCTGCTCTTCCCCTTCCCTTGGCGCCCTACCTACAGGCACAACAGCACTGGGCATCCGGGCTTTCCCAGACACGGAACATCTCATGGCCCGCGGCCTCGGCAGAGCCCCTTTCCGAAAAGGCAAACGTCCGGCTCCTTCTCCCACAGGGAAGGGCCCAGCCCTGAAAGCTCTTGCTGCTCTTCCCCTTCCCTTGGCGCCCTACCTACAGGCACAACAGCACTGGGCATCCGGGCTTTCCCAGAGACGGAACATCTCATGGCCCTCATCCTCAGCAGAGCCTCTTTCCGAAAAGGCAAACGTCTGTCTCCTTCTCCCACAGGGAAGGGCCCAGCCCTGAAAGCTCTTGCTGCTCTTCCCCTTCCCTTGGTGCCCTGCCTACAGGCACAACAGCACTGGTGATCCGGGCTTTCCCAGAGACGGAACATCTCATGGCCCTCGGCCTCGGCAGAGCCTCTTTCCGAAAAGGCAAACGTCCGGCTCCTTCTCCCACAGGGAAGGGCCCAGTCCTGAAAGCTCTTGCTGCTCTTCCCCTTCCCAAGGTGCCCTACCTACAGGCACAACAGCACTGGGCATCCGGGCTTTCGCAGAGACGGAACATCTCATGGCCCTCAGCCTCGGCAGAGCCTCTTTCCGAAAAGGCAAACGTCCGGCTCCTTCTCCCACAGGGAAGGGCCCAGCCCTGAAAGCTCTTGCTGCTCTTCCCCTTCCCTTGGCGCCCTATCTACAGGCACAACAGCACTGGGCATCCGGGCTTTCCCAGACACGGAATATCTCATGGCCCTCGGCCTCGGCAGAGCCTCTTTCCGAAAAGGCAAACGTCCGGCTCCTTCTCCCACAGGGAAGGGCCCAGCCCTGAAAGCTCTTGCTGCTCTTCCCCTTCCCTTGGTGCCCTACCTACAGGCACAACAGCACTGGTGATCCGGGCTTTCCCAGAGACGGAACATCTCATGGCCCTCGGCCTCTGCAGAGCCTCTTTCCGAAAAGGCAAACGTCCGGCTCCTTCTCCCACAGGGAAGGGCCCAGCCCTGAAAGCTCTTGCTGCTCTTCCCCTTCCCTTGCCGCCCTACCTACAGGCACAACAGCACTGGGCATCCGGGCTTTCCCAGAGACAGAACATCTCATGGCCCTCGGCCTCGGCAGAGCCTCTTTCCGAAAAGGCAAACGTCCGGCTCCTTCTCCCACAGGGAAGGGCCCAGCCCTGAAAGCTCTTGCTGCTCTTCCCCTTCCCTTGGCGCCCTACCTACAGGCACAACAGCACTGGGCATCCGGGCTTTCCCAGACATGGAACATCTCATGGCCCTCGGCCTCGGCAGAGCCTCTTTCCGAAAAGGCAAACGTCCGGCTCCTTCTGCCACAGGGAAGGGCCCAGCCCTGAAAGCTCTTGATGCTCTTCCCCTTCCCTTGGCGCCCTACCTACAGGAACAACAGCAAGGGGGATCCGGGCTTTCCCAGACACGGAACATCTCATGGCCCTCGGCCTCGGCAGAGCCTCTTTCCGAAAAGGCAAACGTCCGGCTCCTTCTCCCACAGGGAAGGGCCCAGCCCTGAAAGCTCTTGCTGCTCTTCCCCTTCCCAAGGCGTCCTACCTACAGGCACAACAGCACTGGGCATACGGGCTTTCCCAGAGACGGAACATCTCATGGCCCTCGGCCTCGGCAGAGCCTCTTTCCGAAAAGGCAAACGTCCGGCTCCTTCTCCCACAGGGAAGGGCCCAGCCCTGAAAGCTCTTGCTGCTCTTCCCCTTCCCTTGGTGCCCTATCTACAGGCACAACAGCACTGGGCATCCGGGCTTTCCCAGAGACGGAACATCTCATGGCCCTCGGTCTCGGAAGAGCCTCTTTCCGAAAAGGCAAACGTCCGGCTCCTTCTCCCACAGGGAAGGGCCCAGCCCTGAAAGCTCTCGCTGCTCTTCCCCTTCCCTTGGCGCCCTACCTACAGGCACAACAGCACTGGGCATCCGGGCTTTCCCAGAGACGGAACATCTCATGGGCCTCAGCCTCGGCAGAGCCTCTTTCCGAAAAGGCAAACGTCCGGCTCCTTCTCCCACAGGGAAGGGCCCAGCCCTGAAAGCTCTTGCTGCTCTTCCCCTTCCCTTGGCGCCCTATCTACAGGCACAACAGCACTGGTCATCCGGGCTTTCCCAGACATGGAACATCTCATGGCCCTCGGCCTCGGCAGAGCCTCTTTCCGAAAAGGCAAACGTCCGGCTCCTTCTCCCACAGGGAAGGGCCCAGCCCTGAAAGCTCTTGCTGCTCTTCCCCTTCCCAAGGCGCCCTACCTACACGCACAACAGCACTGGGCATCCGGGCTTTCCCAGAGACGGAACATCTCATGGCCCTCGGTCTCGGAAGAGCCTCTTTCCGAAAAGGCAAACATCCGGCTCCTTCTCCCACAGGGAAGGGCCCAGCCCTGAAAGCTCTTGCTGCTCTTCCCCTTCCCTTGGTGCCCTACCTACAGGCACAACAGCACTGGGCATCCGGGCTTTCCCAGACACGGAACATCTCATGGCCCTCGGCCTCGGCAGAGCCTCTTTCCGAAAAGGCAAACGTCCGGCTCCTTCTCCCACAGGGAAGGGCCCAGCCCTGAAAGCTCTTGCTGCTCTTCCCCTTCCCAAGGCGCCCTACCTACAGGCACAACAGCACTGGGCATCCGGGCTTTCCCAGAGATGGAACATCTCATGGCCCTCGGCCTCGGCAGAGCCTCTTTCCGAAAAGGCAAACGTCCGGCTCCTTCTCCCACAGGGAAGGGCCCAGCCCTGAAAGCTCTTGCTGCTCTTCCCCTTCCCTTGGCGCCCTATCTACAGGCAGAACAGCACGGGGGATCCGGGCTTTCCCAGAGACGGAACATCTCATGGCCCTCGGCCTCGGCAGAGCCTCTTTCCGAAAAGGCAAACGTCCGGCTCCTTCTCCCACAGGGAAGGGCCCAGCCCTGAAAGCTCTTGCTGCTCTTCCCCTTCCCTTGGCGCCCTACCTACAGGCACAACAGCACTGGGCATCCGGGCTTTCCCAGAGACGGAACATCTCATGGCCCTCAGCCTCGGCAGAGCCTCTTTCCGAAAAGGCAAACGTCCGGCTCCTTCTCCCACAGGGAAGGGCCCAGCCCTGAAAGCTCTTGCTGCTCTTCCCCTTCCCTTGGCGCCCTACCTACAGGCACAACAGCACTGGGCATACGGGCTTTCCCAGACACGGAACATCTCATGGCCCTCGGCCTCGGCAGAGCCTCTTTCCGAAAAGGCAAACGTCTGTCTCCTTCTCCCACAGGGAAGGGCCCAGCCCTGAAAGCTCTTGCTGCTCTTCCCCTTCCCTTGGTGTCCTGCCTACAGGCACAACAGCACTGGTGATCCGGGCTTTCCCAGAGACGGAACATCTCATGGCCCTCGGCCTCGGCAGAGCCTCTTTCCGAAAAGGCAAACGTCCGGCTCCTTCTCCCACAGGGAAGGGCCCAGCCCTGAAAGCTCTTGCTGCTCTTTCCCTTCCCAAGGTGCCCTACCTACAGGCACAACAGCACTGGGCATCCGGGCTTTCCCAGAGACGGAACATCTCATGGCCCTCGGTCTCGGAAGAGCCTCTTTCCGAAAAGGCAAACGTCCGGCTCCTTCTCCCACAGGGAAGGGCCCAGACCTGAAAGCTCTTGCTGCTCTTCCCCTTCCCAAGGTGCCCTACCTACAGGCACAACAGCACTGGGCATCCGGGCTTTCCCAGAGACGGAACATCTCATGGCCCTCGGTCTCGGAAGAGCCTCTTTCCGAAAAGGCAAACGTCCGGCTCCTTCTCCCACAGGGAAGGGCCCAGCCCTGAAAGCTCTTGCTGCTCTTCCCCTTCCCTTGGTGCCCTACCTACAGGCACAACAGCACTGGGCATCCGGGCTTTCCCAGAGACGGAACATCTCATGGCCCTCGGCCTCGGCAGAGCCTCTTTCCGAAAAGGCAAACCTCCGGCTCCTTCTCCCACAGGGAAGGGCCCAGCCCTGAAAGCTCTTGCTGCTCTTCCCCTTCCCTTGGCGCCCTACCTACAGGCACAACAGCACTGGGCGTCCGGGCTTTCGCAGAGACGGAACATCTCATGGCCCTCGGCCTCGGCAGAGCCTCTTTCCGAAAAGGCAAACGTCCGGCTCCTTCTCCCACAGGGAAGGGCCCAGCCCTGAAAGCTCTTGCTGCTCTTCCCCTTCCCAAGGTGCCCTACCTACAGGCACAACAGCACTGGGGATGCGGGCTTTCCCAGAGACGGAACATCTCATGGCCCTCGGCCTCGGCAGAGCCTCTTTCCAAAAAGGCAAACGTCCGGCTCCTTCTCCCACAGGGAAGGGCCCAGCCCTGAAAGCTCTTGCTGCTCTTCCCCTTCCCTTGCCGCCCTACCTACAGGCACAACAGCACTGGGCATCCGGGCTTTCCCAGAGACGGAACATCTCATGGCCCTCAGCCTCGGCAGAGCCTCTTTCCGAAAAGGCAAACGTCTGTCTCCTTCTCCCACAGGGAAGGGCCCAGCCCTGAAAGCTCTTGCTGCTCTTCCCCTTCCCTTGGGGCCCTATCTACAGGCACAACAGCACTGGGCATCCGGGCTTTCCCAGAGACGGAACATCTCATGGCCCTCGGCCTCGGCAGAGCCTCTTTCCGAAAAGGCAAACGTCCGGCTCCTTCTCCCACAGGGAAGGGCCCAGCCCTGAAAGCTCTTGCTGCTCTTCCCCTTCCCTTGGTGCCCTACCTACAGGCACAACAGCACTGGGCATCCGGGCTTTCCCAGACAAGGAACATCTCATGGCCCTCGGCCTCGGCAGAGCCTCTTTCCGAAAAGGCACACCTCCGGCACCTTCTCCCACAGGGAAGGGCCCAGCCCTGAAAGCTCTTGCTGCTCTTCCCCTTCCCTTGGCGCCCTACCTACAGGCACAACAGCACTGGGCATCCGAGCTTTCCCAGAGACGGAACATCTCATGGCCCTCGGCCTCGGCAGAGCCTCTTTCCGAAAAGGCAAACGTCTGTCTCCTTCTCCCACAGGGAAGGGCCCAGCCCTGAAAGCTCTTGCTGCTCTTCCCCTTCCCTTGGTGCCCTATCTACAGGCACAACAGCAATGGTGATCCAGGCTTTCCCAGACACGGAACATCTCATGGCCCTCGGCCTCGGCAGAGCCTCTTTCCGAAAAGGCAAACCTCCGGCTCCTTCTCCCACAGGGAAGGGCCCAGCCCTGAAAGCTCTTGCTGCTCTTCCCCTTCCCTTGGTGCCCTACCTACAGGCACAACAGCACTGGGGATCCGGGCTTTCCCAGAGACGGAACATCTCATGGCCCTCGGCCTCGGCAGAGCCTCTTTCCGAAAAGGCAAACGTCCGGCTCCTTCTCCCACAGGGAAGGGCCCAGCCCTGAAAGCTCTTGCTGCTCTTCCCCTTCCCTTGGCGCCCTACCTACAGGCACAACAGCACTGGGGATCCGGGCTTTCCCAGAGACGGAACATCTCATGGCCTTCGGTCTCGGAAGAGCCTCTTTCCGAAAAGGCAAACGTCCGGCTCCTTCTCCCACAGGGAAGGGCCCAGCCCTGAAAGCTCTTGCTGCTCTTCCCCTTCCCTTGCCGCCCTACCTACAGGCACAACAGCACTGGGCATCCGGGCTTTCCCAGACACGGAACATCTCATGGCCCTCGGCCTCGGCAGAGCCTCTTTCCGAAAAGGCAAACGTCCGGCTCCTTCTCCCACAGGGAAGGGCCCAGCCCTGAAAGCTCTTGCTGCTCTTCCCCTTCCCTTGGCGCCCTACCTACAGGCACAACAGCACTGGGCATACGGGCTTTCCCAGAGACGGAACATCTCATGGCCCTCGGCCTCGGCAGAGCCTCTTTCCGAAAAGGCAAACGTCCGGCTCCTTCTCCCACAGGGAAGGGCCCAGCCCTGAAAGCTCTTGCTGCTCTTCCCCTTCCCTTGGCGCCCTACCTACAGGCACAACAGCACTGGGCATCCGGGCTTTCCCAGAGACGGAACATCTCATGGGCCTCAGCCTCGGCAGAGCCTCTTTCCGAAAAGGCAAACGTCCGGCTCCTTCTCCCACAGGGAAGGGCCCAGCCCTGAAAGCTCTTGCTGCTCTTCCCCTTCCCTTGGCGCCCTATCTACAGGCACAACAGCACTGGTCATCCGGGCTTTCCCAGACATGGAACATCTCATGGCCCTCGGTCTCGGAAGAGCCTCTTTCCGAAAAGGCAAACGTCCCGCTCCTTCTCCCACAGGGAAGGGCCCAGCCCTGAAAGCTCTTGCTGCTCTTCCCCTTCCCAAGGCGCCCTACCTACACGCACAACAGCACTGGGCATCCGGGCTTTCCCAGAGACGGAACATCTCATGGCCCTCGGTCTCGGAAGAGCCTCTTTCCGAAAAGGCAAACCTCCGGCTCCTTCTCCCACAGGGAAGGGCCCAGCCCTGAAAGCTCTTGCTGCTCTTCCCCTTCCCTTGGTGCCCTACCTACAGGCACAACAGCACTGGGCATACGGGCTTTCCCAGACACGGAACATCTCATGGCCCTCGGCCTCGGCAGAGCCTCTTTCCGAAAAGGCAAACGTCCGGCTCCTTCTCCCACAGGGAAGGGCCCAGCCCTGAAAGCTCTTGCTGCTCTTCCCCTTCCCAAGGCGCCCTACCTACAGGCACAACAGCACTGGGCATCCGGGCTTTCCCAGAGATGGAACATCTCATGGCCCTCGGCCTCGGCAGAGCCTCTTTCCGAAAAGGCAAACGTCCGGCTCCTTCTCCCACAGGGAAGGGCCCAGCCCTGAAAGCTCTTGCTGCTCTTCCCCTTCCCTTGGCGCCCTATCTACAGGCAGAACAGCACGGGGGATCCGGGCTTTCCCAGAGACGGAACATCTCATGGCCCTCGGCCTCGGCAGAGCCTCTTTCCGAAAAGGCAAACGTCCGGCTCCTTCTCCCACAGGGAAGGGCCCAGCCCTGAAAGCTCTTGCTGCTCTTCCCCTTCCCTTGGCGCCCTACCTACAGGCACAACAGCACTGGGCATCCGGGCTTTCCCAGAGACGGAACATCTCATGGCCCTCAGCCTCGGCAGAGCCTCTTTCCGAAAAGGCAAACGTCCGGCTCCTTCTCCCACAGGGAAGGGCCCAGCCCTGAAAGCTCTTGCTGCTCTTCCCCTTCCCTTGCCGCCCTACCTACAGGCACAACAGCACTGGGCATCCGGGCTTTCCCAGAGACGGAACATCTCATGGCCCTCGGCCTCGGCAGAGCCTCTTTCCGAAAAGGCAAACGTCCGGCTCCTTCTCCCACAGGGAAGGGCCCAGCCCTGAAAGCTCTTGCTGCTCTTCCCCTTCCCTTGGTGTCCTGCCTACAGGCACAACAGCACTGGTGATCCGGGCTTTCCCAGAGACGGAACATCTCATGGCCCTCGGCCTCGGCAGAGCCTCTTTCCGAAAAGGCAAACGTCCGGCTCCTTCTCCCACAGGGAAGGGCCCAGCCCTGAAAGCTCTTGCTGCTCTTTCCCTTCCCAAGGTGCCCTACCTACAGGCACAACAGCACTGGGCATCCGGGCTTTCCCAGAGACGGAACATCTCATGGCCCTCGGTCTCGGAAGAGCCTCTTTCCGAAAAGGCAAACGTCCGGCTCCTTCTCCCACAGGGAAGGGCCCAGCCCTGAAAGCTCTTGCTGCTCTTCCCCTTCCCAAGGCGCCCTACCTACAGGCACAACAGCACTGGGCATCCGGGCTTTCCCAGAGACGGAACATCTCATGGCCCTCGGTCTCGGAAGAGCCTCTTTCCGAAAAGGCAAACGTCCGGCTCCTTCTCCCACAGGGAAGGGCCCAGCCCTGAAAGCTCTTGCTGCTCTTCCCCTTCCCTTGGTGCCCTACCTACAGGCACAACAGCACTGGGCATCCGGGCTTTCCCAGAGACGGAACATCTCATGGCCCTCGGCCTCGGCAGAGCCTCTTTCCGAAAAGGCAAACGTCCGGCTCCTTCTCCCACAGGGAAGGGCCCAGCCCTGAAAGCTCTTGCTGCTCTTCCCCTTCCCAAGGCGCCCTACCTACAGGCACAACAGCACTGGGCATCCGGGCTTTCCCAGAGATGGAACATCTCATGGCCCTCGGCCTCGGCAGAGCCTCTTTCCGAAAAGGCAAACGTCCGGCTCCTTCTCCCACAGGGAAGGGCCCAGCCCTGAAAGCTCTTGCTGCTCTTCCCCTTCCCTTGGTGCCCTGCCTACAGGCACAACAGCACTGGGGATCCGGGCTTTCCCAGAGACGGAACATCTCATGGCCCTCGGCCTCGGCAGAGCCTCTTTCCGAAAAGGCAAACCTCCGGCTCCTTCTCCCACAGGGAAGGGCCCAGCCCTGAAAGCTCTTGCTGCTCTTCCCCTTCCCTTGGCGCCCTACCTACAGGCACAACAGCACTGGGCATCCGGGCTTTCGCAGAGACGGAACATCTCATGGCCCTCGGCCTCGGCAGAGCCTCTTTCCGAAAAGGCAAACGTCCGGCTCCTTCTCCCACAGGGAAGGGCCCAGCCCTGAAAGCTCTTGCTGCTCTTCCCCTTCCCTTGCCGCCCTACCTACAGGCACAACAGCACTGGGCATCCGGGCTTTCCCAGAGACGGAACATCTCATGGCCCTCGGCCTCGGCAGAGCCTCTTTCCGAAAAGGCAAACGTCCGGCTCCTTCTCCCACAGGGAAGGGCCCAGCCCTGAAACCTCTTGCTGCTCTTCCCCTTCCCTTGGCGCCCTACCTACAGGCACAACAGCACTGGGCATCCGGGCTTTCCCAGAGACGGAACATCTCATGGCCCTCATCCTCGGCAGAGCCTCTTTCCGAAAAGGCAAACGTCCGGCTCCTTCTCCCACAGGGAAGGGCCCAGCCCTGAAAGCTCTTGCTGCTCTTCCCCTTCCCAAGGTGCCCTACCTACAGGCACAACAGCACTGGGCATCCGGGCTTTCCCAGACAAGGAACATCTCATGGCCCTCGGCCTCGGCAGAGCCTCTTTCCGAAAAGGCAAACGTCCGGCTCCTTCTCCCACAGGGAAGGGCCCAGCCCTGAAAGCTCTTGCTGCTCTTCCCCTTCCCAAGGCATCCTACCTACAGGCACAACAACACTGGGCATCCGGGCTTTCCCAGAGATGGAACATCTCATGGCCCTCGGTCTCGGAAGAGCCTCTTTCCGAAAAGGCAAACGTCCGGCTCCTTCTCCCACAGGGAAGGGCCCAGCCCTGAAAGCTCTCGCTGCTCTTCCCCTTCCCAAGGCGCCCTACCTACAGGCACAACAGCACTGGGCATCCGGGCTTTCCCAGAGACAGAACATCTCATGGCCCTCAGCTTCGGCAGAGCCTCTTTCCGAAAAGGCAAACGTCCGGCTCCTTCTCCCACAGGGAAGGGCCCAGCCCTGAAAGCTCTTGCTGCTCTTCCCCTTCCCTTGGCGCCCTATTTACAGGCACAACAGCACGGGGGATCCGGGCTTTCCCAGAGACGGAACATCTCATGGCCCTCGGCCTCGGCAGAGCCTCTTTCCGAAAAGGCAAACGTCCGGCTCCTTCTCCCACAGGGAAGGGCCCAGCCCTGAAACCTCTTGCTGCTCTTCCCCTTCCCTTGGCGCCCTACCTACAGGCACAACAGCACTGGGCATCCGGGCTTTCCCAGAGACGGAACATCTCATGGCCCTCATCCTCGGCAGAGCCTCTTTCCGAAAAGGCAAACGTCTGTCTCCTTCTCCCACAGGGAAGGGCCCAGCCCTGAAAGCTCTTGCTGCTCTTCCCCTTCCCTTGGTGCCCTACCTACAGGCACAACAGCACTGGGCATCCGGGCTTTCCCAGACAAGGAACATCTCATGGCCCTCGGCCTCGGCAGAGCCTCTTTCCGAAAAGGCAAACGTCCGGCTCCTTCTCCCACAGGGAAGGGCCCAGCCCTGAAAGCTCTTGCTGCTCTTCCCCTTCCCAAGGCGCCCTACCTACAGGCACAACAGCACTGGGCATCCGGGCTTTCCCAGAGACGGAACATCTCATGGCCCTCAGCCTCGGCAGAGCCTCTTTCCGAAAAGGCAAACGTCCGGCTCCTTCTCCCACAGGGAAGGGCCCAGCCCTGAAAGCTCTTGCTGCTCTTCCCCTTCCCTTGGTGCCCTACCTACAGGCACAACAGCACTGGGCATCCGGGCTTTCCCAGAGACGGAACATCTCATGGCCCTCGGCCTCGGCAGAGCCTCTTTCCAAAAAGGCAAACGTCCGGCTCCTTCTCCCACAGGGAAGGGCCCAGCCCTGAAAGCTCTTGCTGCTCTTCCCCTTCCCTTGCCGCCCTACCTACAGGCACAACAGCACTGGGCATCCGGGCTTTCCCAGAGACGGAACATCTCATGGCCCTCAGCCTCGGCAGAGCCTCTTTCCGAAAAGGCAAACGTCTGTCTCCTTCTCCCAAGGGAAGGGCCCAGCCCTGAAAGCTCTTGCTGCTCTTCCCCTTCCCTTGGGGCCCTACCTACAGGCACAACAGCACTGGGCATCTGGGCTTTCCCAGACACGGAATATCTCATGGCCCTCGGCCTCGGCAGAGCCTCTTTCCGAAAAGGCAAACGTCCGGCTCCTTCTCCCACAGGGAAGGGCCCAGCCCTGAAAGCTCTTGCTGCTCTTCCCCTTCCCTTGGCGCCCTACCTACAGGCACAACAGCACTGGGCATCCGAGCTTTCCCAGAGACGGAACATCTCATGGCCCTCGGCCTCGGCAGAGCCTCTTTCCGAAAAGGCAAACGTCTGTCTCCTTCTCCCACAGGGAAGGGCCCAGCCCTGAAAGCTCTTGCTGCTCTTCCCCTTCCCTTGGTGCCCTATCTACAGGCACAACAGCACTGGTGATCCAGGCTTTCCCAGACACGGAACATCTCATGGCCCTCGGCCTCGGCAGAGCCTCTTTCCGAAAAGGCAAACCTCCGGCTCCTTCTCCCACAGGGAAGGGCCCAGCCCTGAAAGCTCTTGCTGCTCTTCCCCTTCCCAAGGTGCCCTACCTACAGGCACAACAGCACTGGGGATCCGGGCTTTCCCAGAGACGGAACATCTCATGGCCCTCGGCCTCGGCAGAGCCTCTTTCCAAAAAGGCAAACGTCCGGCTCCTTCTCCCACAGGGAAGGGCCCAGCCCTGAAAGCTCTTGCTGCTCTTCCCCTTCCCTTGGCGCCCTACCTACAGGCACAACAGCACTGGGGATCCGGGCTTTCCCAGAGACGGAACATCTCATGGCCTTCGGTCTCGGAAGAGCCTCTTTCCGAAAAGGCAAACGTCCGGCTCCTTCTCCCACAGGGAAGGGCCCAGCCCTGAAAGCTCTTGCTGCTCTTCCCCTTCCCTTGCCGCCCTACCTACAGGCACAACAGCACTGGGCATCCGGGCTTTCCCAGAGACGGAACATCTCATGGCCCTCGGCCTCGGCAGAGCCTCTTTCCGAAAAGGCAAACGTCCGGCTCCTTCTCCCACAGGGAAGGGCCCAGCCCTGAAAGCTCTTGCTGCTCTTCCCCTTCCCTTGGGGCCCTATCTACAGGCACAACAGCACTGGGCATCCGGGCTTTCCCATAGACGGAACATCTCATGGCCCTCGGCCTCGGCAGAGCCTCTTTCCGAAAAGGCAAACGTCCGGCTCCTTCTCCCACAGGGAAGGGCCCAGCCCTGAAAGCTCTTGCTGCTCTTCCCCTTCCCTTGGCGCCCTACCTACAGGCACAACAGCACTGGGCATCCGGGCTTTCCCATAGACGGAACATCTCATGGCCCTCATCCTCGGCAGAGCCTCTTTCCGAAAAGGCAAACGTCTGTCTCCTTCTCCCACAGGGAAGGGCCCAGCCCTGAAAGCTCTTGCTGCTCTTCCCCTTCCCTTGGTGCCCTACCTACAGGCACAACAGCACTGGGCATCCGGGCTTTCCCAGACAAGGAACATCTCATGGCCCTCGGCCTCGGCAGAGCCTCTTTCCGAAAAGGCAAACGTCCGGCTCCTTCTCCCACAGGGAAGGGCCCAGCCCTGAAAGCTCTTGCTGCTCTTCCCCTTCCCAAGGCGCCCTACCTACAGGCACAACAGCACTGGGCATCCGGGCTTTCCCAGACACGGAACATCTCATGGCCCTCGGCCTCGGCAGAGCCTCTTTCCGAAAAGGCAAACGTCCGGCTCCTTCTCCCACAGGGAAGGGCCCAGCCCTGAAAGCTCTTGCTGCTCTTCCCCTTCCCTTGGTGCCCTGCCTACAGGCACAACAGCACTGGTGATCCGGGCTTTCCCAGAGACGGAACATCTCATGGCCCTCGGCCTCGGCATAGCCTCTTTCCGAAAAGGCAAACCTCCGGCTCCTTCTCCCACAGGGAAGGGCCCAGCCCTGAAAGCTCTTGCTGCTCTTCCTCTTCCGAAGGTGACCTACCTACAGGCACAACAGCACTGGGCATCCGGGCTTTCCCAGAGACGGAACATCTCATGGCCCTCGGCCTCGGCAGAGCCTCTTTCCGAAAAGGCAAACGTCCGGCTCCTTCTCCCACAGGGAAGGGCCCAGCCCTGAAAGCTCTTGCTGCTCTTCCCCTTCCCTTGGCGCCCTACCTACAGGCACAACAGCACTGGGCATCCGGGCTTTCCCAGACAAGGAACATCTCATGGCCCTCGGCCTCGGCAGAGCCTCTTTCCGAAAAGGCAAACATCCGGCTCCTTCTCCCACAGGGAAGGGCCCAGCCCTGAAAGCTCTTGCTGCTCTTCCCCTTCCCAAGGCGCCCTACCTACAGGCACAACAGCACTGGGCATCCGGGCTTTCCCAGAGACGGAACATCTCATGGCCCTCGGCCTCGGCAGAGCCTCTTTCCGAAAAGGCAAACGTCCGGCTCCTTCTCCCACAGGGAAGGGCCCAGCCCTGAAAGCTCTTGCTGCTCTTCCCCTTCCCTTGGCGCCCTACCTACAGGCACAACAGCCCTGGGCATCCGGGCTTTCCCAGACAAGGAACATCTCATGGCCCTCGGCCTCGGCAGAGCCTCTTTCCGAAAAGGCAAACGTCCGGCTCCTTCTCCCACAGGGAAGGGCCCAGCCCTGAAACCTCTTGCTGCTCTTCCCCTTCCCTTGGCGCCCTATCTACAGGCACAACAGCACTGGGCATCCGGGCTTTCCCAGAGACGGAACATCTCATGGCCCTCGGCCTCGGCAGAGCCTCTTTCCGAAAAGGCAAACGTCCGGCTCCTTCTCCCACAGGGAAGGGCCCAGCCCTGAAAGCTCTTGCTGCTCTTCCCCTTCCCTTGGCACCCTACCTACAGGAACAACAGCACTGGGCATCCGGGCTTTCCCAGACAAGGAACATCTCATGGCCCTCGGCCTCGGCAGAGCCTCTTTCCGAAAAGGCAAACGTCCGGCTCCTTCTCCCACAGGGAAGGGCCCAGCCCTGAAAGCTCTTGCTGCTCTTCCCCTTCCCTTGGCGCCCTACCTACAGGCACAACAGCACTGGGCATCCGGGCTTTCCCATAGACGGAACATCTCATGGCCCTCATCCTCGGCAGAGCCTCTTTCCGAAAAGGCAAACGTCTGTCTCCTTCTCCCACAGGGAAGGGCCCAGCCCTGAAAGCTCTTGCTGCTCTTCCCCTTCCCTTGGTGCCCTACCTACAGGCACAACAGCACTGGGCATCCGGGCTTTCCCAGACAAGGAACATCTCATGGCCCTCGGCCTCGGAAGAGCCTCTTTCCGAAAAGGCAAACGTCCGGCTCCTTCTCCCACAGGGAAGGGCCCAGCCCTGAAAGCTCTTGCTGCTCTTCCCCTTCCCAAGGCGCCCTACCTACAGGCACAACAGCACTGGGCATCCGGGCTTTCCCAGAGACGGAACATCTCATGGCCCTCGGCCTCGGCAGAGCCTCTTTCCGAAAAAGCAAACGTCCGGCTCCTTCTCCCACAGGGAAGGGCCCAGCCCTGAAAGCTCTTGCTGCTCTTCCCCTTCCCTTGGTGCCCTGCCTACAGGCACAACAGCACTGGTGATCCGGGCTTTCCCAGAGACGGAACATCTCATGGCCCTCGGCCTCGGCATAGCCTCTTTCCGAAAAGGCAAACCTCCGGCTCCTTCTCCCACAGGGAAGGGCCCAGCCCTGAAAGCTCTTGCTGCTCTTCCTCTTCCGAAGGTGACCTACCTACAGGCACAACAGCACTGGGCATCCGGGCTTTCCCAGAGATGGAACATCTCATGGCCCTCGGCCTCGGCAGAGCCTCTTTCCGAAAAGGCAAACGTCCGGCTCCTTCTCCCACAGGGAAGGGCCCAGCCCTGAAAGCTCTTGCTGCTCTTCCCCTTCCCAAGGTGCCCTACCTACAGGCACAACAGCACTGGGCATCCGGGCTTTCCCAGAGACGGAACATCTCATGGCCCTCGGCCTCGGCAGAGCCTCTTTCCGAAAAGGCAAACGTCCGGCTCCTTCTCCCACAGGGAAGGGCCCAGCCCTGAAAGCTCTTGCTGCTCTTCCCCCTCCCAAGGCGCCCTACCTACAGGCACAACAGCACTGGGCATCCGGGCTTTACCAGACAAGGAACATCTCATGGCCCTCATCCTCGGCAGAGCCTCTTTCCGAAAAGGCAAACGTCCGGCTCCTTCTCCCACAGGGAAGGGCCCAGCCCTGAAAGCTCTTGCTGCTCTTCCCCTTCCCAAGGCGCCCTACCTACAGGCACAACAGCACTGGGCATCCGGGCTTTCCCAGAGACGGAACATCTCATGGCCCTCGGCCTCGGCAGAGCCTCTTTCCGAAAAGGCAAACGTCCGGCTCCTTCTCCCACAGGGAAGGGCCCAGCCCTGAAAGCTCTTGCTGCTCTTCCCCTTCCCTTGGCGCCCTACCTACAGGCACAACAGCCCTGGGCATCCGGGCTTTCCCAGACAAGGAACATCTCATGGCCCTCGGCCTCGGCAGAGCCTCTTTCCGAAAAGGCAAACGTCCGGCTCCTTCTCCCACAGGGAAGGGCCCAGCCCTGAAACCTCTTGCTGCTCTTCCCCTTCCCTTGGCGCCCTATCTACAGGCACAACAGCACTGGGCATCCGGGCTTTCCCAGAGACGGAACATCTCATGGCCCTCGGCCTCGGCAGAGCCTCTTTCCGAAAAGGCAAACGTCCGGCTCCTTCTCCCACAGGGAAGGGCCCAGCCCTGAAAGCTCTTGCTGCTCTTCCCCTTCCCTTGGCACCCTACCTACAGGAACAACAGCACTGGGCATCCGGGCTTTCCCAGACAAGGAACATCTCATGGCCCTCGGCCTCGGCAGAGCCTCTTTCCGAAAAGGCAAACGTCTGTCTCCTTCTCCCACAGGGAAGGGCCCAGCCCTGAAAGCTCTTGCTGCTCTTCCCCTTCCCTTGGTGCCCTACCTACAGGCACAACAGCACTGGGCATCCGGGCTTTCCCAGACAAGGAACATCTCATGGCCCTCGGCCTCGGAAGAGCCTCTTTCCGAAAAGGCAAACGTCCGGCTCCTTCTCCCACAGGGAAGGGCCCAGCCCTGAAAGCTCTCGCTGCTCTTCCCCTTCCCAAGGCGCCCTACCTACAGGCACAACAGCACTGGGCATCCGGGCTTTCCCAGACACGGAACATCTCATGGCCCTCGGCCTCGGCAGAGCCTCTTTCCGAAAAAGCAAACGTCCGGCTCCTTCTCCCACAGGGAAGGGCCCAGCCCTGAAAGCTCTTGCTGCTCTTCCCCTTCCCTTGGTGCCCTGCCTACAGGCACAACAGCACTGGTGATCCGGGCTTTCCCAGAGACGGAACATCTCATGGCCCTCGGCCTCGGCATAGCCTCTTTCCGAAAAGGCAAACCTCCGGCTCCTTCTCCCACAGGGAAGGGCCCAGCCCTGAAAGCTCTTGCTGCTCTTCCTCTTCCGAAGGTGACCTACCTACAGGCACAACAGCACTGGGCATCCGGGCTTTCCCAGAGATGGAACATCTCATGGCCCTCGGCCTCGGCAGAGCCTCTTTCCGAAAAGGCAAACGTCCGGCTCCTTCTCCCACAGGGAAGGGCCCAGCCCTGAAAGCTCTTGCTGCTCTTCCCCTTCCCAAGGTGCCCTACCTACAGGCACAACAGCACTGGGCATCCGGGCTTTCCCAGAGACGGAACATCTCATGGCCCTCGGCCTCGGCAGAGCCTCTTTCCGAAAAGGCAAACGTCCGGCTCCTTCTCCCACAGGGAAGGGCCCAGCCCTGAAAGCTCTTGCTGCTCTTCCCCCTCCCAAGGCGCCCTACCTACAGGCACAACAGCACTGGGCATCCGGGCTTTACCAGACAAGGAACATCTCATGGCCCTCATCCTCGGCAGAGCCTCTTTCCGAAAAGGCAAACGTCCGGCTCCTTCTCCCACAGGGAAGGGCCCAGCCCTGAAAGCTCTTGCTGCTCTTCCCCTTCCCTTGGCGCCCTACCTACAGGCACAACAGCACTGGGCATCCGGGCTTTCCCAGACACGGAACATCTCATGGCCCTCGGCCTCGGCAGAGCCTCTTTCCGAAAAGGCAAACGTCCGGCTCCTTCTCCCACAGGGAAGGGCCCAGCCCTGAAAGCTCCTGCTGCTCTTCCCCTTCCCAAGGCGCCCTACCTACAGGCACAACAGCACTGGTGATCCGGGCTTTCCCAGACACGGAACATCTCATGGCCCTCGGCCTCGGCAGAGCCTCTTTCCGAAAAGGCAAACCTCCGGCACCTTCTCCCACAGGGAAGGGCCCAGCCCTGAAAGCTCTTGCTGCTCTTCCCCTTCCCTTGGCGCCCTACCTACAGGCACAACAGCACTGGGCATCCGAGCTTTCCCAGAGACGGAACATCTCATGGCCCTCGGCCTCGGCAGAGCCTCTTTCCGAAAAGGCAAACGTCTGTCTCCTTCTCCCACAGGGAAGGGCCCAGCCCTGAAAGCTCTTGCTGCTCTTCCCCTTCCCTTGGTGCCCTGCCTACAGGCACAACAGCACTGGTGATCCAGGCTTTCCCAGACACGGAACATCTCATGGCCCTCGGCCTCGGCAGAGCCTCTTTCCGAAAAGGCAAACGTCCGGCTCCTTCTCCCACAGGGAAGGGCCCAGCCCTGAAAGCTCTTGCTGCTCTTCCCCTTCCCTTGGTGCCCTACCTACAGGCACAACAGCACTGGGGATACGGGCTTTCCCAGAGACGGAACATCTCATGGCCCTCGGTCTCGGAAGAGCCTCTTTCCGAAAAGGCAAACGTCCGGCTCCTTCTCCCACAGGGAAGGGCCCAGCCCTGAAAGCTCTCGCTGCTCTTCCCCTTCCCTTGGCGCCCTATCTACAGGCACAACAGCACTGGGCATCCAGGCTTTCCCAGACACGGAACATCTCATGGCCCTCGGCCTCGGCAGAGCCTCTTTCCGAAAAGGCAAACCTCCGGCACCTTCTCCCACAGGGAAGGGCCCAGCCCTGAAAGCTCTTGCTGCTCTTCCCCTTCCCAAGGCGCCCTACCTACAGGCACAACAGCACTGGGCATCCGGGCTTTCCCAGACACGGAACATCTCATGGCCCTCGGCCTCGGCAGAGCCTCTTTCCGAAAAAGCAAACGTCCGGCTCCTTCTCCCACAGGGAAGGGCCCAGCCCTGAAAGCTCTTGCTGCTCTTCCCCTTCCCTTCGTGCCCTGCCTACAGGCACAACAGCACTGGTGATCCGGGCTTTCCCAGAGACGGAACATCTCATGGCCCTCGGCCTCGGCATAGCCTCTTTCCGAAAAGGCAAACCTCCGGCTCCTTCTCCCACAGGGAAGGGCCCAGCCCTGAAAGCTCTTGCTGCTCTTCCTCTTCCGAAGGTGACCTACCTACAGGCACAACAGCACTGGGCATCCGGGCTTTCCCAGAGACGGAACATCTCATGGCCCTCGGCCTCGGCAGAGCCTCTTTCCGAAAAGGCAAACGTCCGGCTCCTTCTCCCACAGGGAAGGGCCCAGCCCTGAAAGCTCTTGCTGCTCTTCCCCTTCCCTTGGCGCCCTACCTACAGGCACAACAGCACTGGGCATCCGGGCTTTCCCAGAGACGGAACATCTCATGGCCCTCGGCCTCGGCAGAGCCTCTTTCCGAAAAGGCAAACGTCCGGCTCCTTCTCCCACAGGGAAGGGCCCAGCCCTGAAAGCTCTTGCTGCTCTTCCCCTTCCCTTGGTGCCCTGCCTACAGGCACAACAGCACTGGGCATCCGGGCTTTCCCAGAGACGGAACATCTCATGGCCCTCGGTCTCGGAAGAGCCTCTTTCCGAAAAGGCAAACGTCCGGCTCCTTCTCCCACAGGGAAGGGCCCAGCCCTGAAAGCTCTTGCTGCTCTTCCCCTTCCCTTGGTGCCCTACCTACAGGCACAACAGCACTGGGGATCCGGGCTTTCCCAGACACGGAACATCTCATGGCCCTCGGTCTCGGAAGAGCCTCTTTCCGAAAAGGCAAACGTCCGGCTCCTTCTCCCACAGGGAAGGGCCCAGCCCTGAAAGCTCTCGCTGCTCTTCCCCTTCCCTTGGCGCCCTATCTACAGGCACAACAGCACTGGGCATCCAGGCTTTCCCAGACACGGAACATCTCATGGCCCTCGGCCTCGGCAGAGCCTCTTTCCGAAAAGGCAAACGTCCGGCTCCTTCTCCCACAGGGAAGGGCCCAGCCCTGAAAGCTCTTGCTGCTCTTCCCCTTCCCAAGGTGCCCTACCTACAGGCACAACAGCACTGGGCATCCGGGCTTTCCCAGACAAGGAACATCTCATGGCCCTCGGTCTCGGAAGAGCCTCTTTCCGAAAAGGCAAACGTCCGGCTCCTTCTCCCACAGGGAAGGGCCCAGCCCTGAAAGCTCTCGCTGCTCTTCCCCTTCCCAAGGCGCCCTACCTACAGGCACAACAGCACTGGGCATCCGGGCTTTCCCAGAGACGGAACATCTCATGGCCCTCGGCCTCGGCAGAGCCTCTTTCCGAAAAGGCAAACGTCCGGCTCCTTCTCCCACAGGGAAGGGCCCAGCCCTGAAACCTCTTGCTGCTCTTCCCCTTCCCTTGGCGCCCTATCTACAGGCACAACAGCACTGGGCATCCGGGCTTTCCCAGAGACGGAACATCTCATGGCCCTCGGCCTCGGCAGAGCCTCTTTCCGAAAAGGCAAACGTCCGGCTCCTTCTCCCACAGGGAAGGGCCCAGCCCTGAAAGCTCTTGCTGCTCTTCCCCTTCCCTTGGCACCCTACCTACAGGCACAACAGCACTGGCCATCCGGGCTTTCCCAGAGATGGAATATCTCATGGCCCTCGGCCTCGGCAGAGCCTCTTTCCGAAAAGGCAAACGTCCGGCTCCTTCTCCCACAGGGAAGGGCCCAGCCCTGAAAGCTCTTGCTGCTCTTCCCCTTCCCTTGGCGCCCTACCTACAGGCACAACAGCACTGGGCATCCGGGCTTTCCCATAGACGGAACATCTCATGGCCCTCATCCTCGGCAGAGCCTCTTTCCGAAAAGGCAAACGTCTGTCTCCTTCTCCCACAGGGAAGGGCCCAGCCCTGAAAGCTCTTGCTGCTCTTCCCCTTCCCTTGGTGCCCTACCTACAGGCACAACAGCACTGGGCATCCGGGCTTTCCCAGACAAGGAACATCTCATGGCCCTCGGCCTCGGAAGAGCCTCTTTCCGAAAAGGCAAACGTCCGGCTCCTTCTCCCACAGGGAAGGGCCCAGCCCTGAAAGCTCTTGCTGCTCTTCCCCTTCCCAAGGCGCCCTACCTACAGGCACAACAGCACTGGGCATCCGGGCTTTCCCAGACACGGAACATCTCATGGCCCTCGGCCTCGGCAGAGCCTCTTTCCGAAAAAGCAAACGTCCGGCTCCTTCTCCCACAGGGAAGGGCCCAGCCCTGAAAGCTCTTGCTGCTCTTCCCCTTCCCTTGGTGCCCTGCCTACAGGCACAACAGCACTGGTGATCCGGGCTTTCCCAGAGACGGAACATCTCATGGCCCTCGGCCTCGGCATAGCCTCTTTCCGAAAAGGCAAACCTCCGGCTCCTTCTCCCACAGGGAAGGGCCCAGCCCTGAAAGCTCTTGCTGCTCTTCCTCTTCCGAAGGTGACCTACCTACAGGCACAACAGCACTGGGCATCCGGGCTTTCCCAGAGACAGAACATCTCATGGCCCTCGGCCTCGGCAGAGCCTCTTTCCGAAAAGGCAAACGTCCGGCTCCTTCTCCCACAGGGAAGGGCCCAGCCCTGAAAGCTCTTGCTGCTCTTCCCCTTCCCTTGGCGCCCTACCTACAGGCACAACAGCACTGGGCATCCGGGCTTTCCCAGAGACGGAACATCTCATGGCCCTCGGCCTCGGCAGAGCCTCTTTCCGAAAAGGCAAACGTCCGGCTCCTTCTCCCACAGGGAAGGGCCCAGCCCTGAAAGCTCTTGCTGCTCTTCCCCTTCCCTTGCCGCCCTACCTACAGGCACAACAGCACTGGGCATCCGGGCTTTCCCAGAGACGGAACATCTCATGGCCCTCATCCTCGGCAGAGCCTCTTTCCGAAAAGGCAAACGTCCGGCTCCTTCTCCCACAGGGAAGGGCCCAGCCCTGAAAGCTCTTGCTGCTCTTCCCCTTCCCTTGGCGCCCTACCTACAGGCACAACAGCACTGGGCATCCGGGCTTTCCCAGACACGGAACATCTCATGGCCCTCGGCCTCGGCAGAGCCTCTTTCCGAAAAGGCAAACGTCCGGCTCCTTCTCCCACAGGGAAGGGCCCAGCCCTGAAAGCTCCTGCTGCTCTTCCCCTTCCCAAGGCGCCCTACCTACAGGCACAACAGCACTGGTGATCCGGGCTTTCCCAGACACGGAACATCTCATGGCCCTCGGCCTCGGCAGAGCCTCTTTCCGGAAAGGCAAACCTCCGGCACCTTCTCCCACAGGGAAGGGCCCAGCCCTGAAAGCTCTTGCTGCTCTTCCCCTTCCCTTGGCGCCCTACCTACAGGCACAACAGCACTGGGCATCCGGGCTTTCCCAGACACGGAACATCTCATGGCCCTCGGCCTCGGCAGAGCCTCTTTCCGAAAAGGCAAACGTCTGTCTCCTTCTCCCACAGGGAAGGGCCCAGCCCTGAAAGCTCTTGCTGCTCTTCCCCTTCCCTTGGTGCCCTGCCTACAGGCACAACAGCACTGGTGATCCAGGCTTTCCCAGACACGGAACATCTCATGGCCCTCGGCCTCGGCAGAGCCTCTTTCCGAAAAGGCAAACCTCCGGCTCCTTCTCCCACAGGGAAGGGCCCAGCCCTGAAAGCTCTTGCTGCTCTTCCCCTTCCCAAGGCGCCCTACCTACAGGCACAACAGCACTGGGCATCCGGGCTTTCCCAGAGACGGAACATCTCATGGCCCTCGGCCTCGGCAGAGCCTCTTTCCGAAAAGGCAAACGTCTGTCTCCTTCTCCCACAGGGAAGGGCCCAGCCCTGAAAGCTCTTGCTGCTCTTCCCCCTCCCAAGGCGCCCTACCTACAGGCACAACAGCACTGGGCATCCGGGCTTTCCCAGAGACGGAACATCTCATGGCCCTCGGCCTCGGCAGAGCCTCTTTCCGAAAAGGCAAACGTGCGGCTCCTTCTCCCACAGGGAAGGGCCCAGCCCTGAAAGCTCTTGCTGCTCTTCCCCTTCCCTTGGCGCCCTATCTACAGGCACAACAGCACTGGGCATCCGAGCTTTCCCAGACACGGAACATCTCATGGCCCTCGGCCTCGGCAGAGCCTCTTTCCGAAAAGGCAAACGTCTGTCTCCTTCTCCCACAGGGAAGGGCCCAGCCCTGAAAGCTCTTGCTGCTCTTCCCCTTCCCTTGGCGCCCTATCTACAGGCACAACAGCACTGGGCATCCAGGCTTTCCCAGACACGGAACATCTCATGGCCCTCGGCCTCGGCAGAGCCTCTTTCCGAAAAGGCAAACGTCCGGCTCCTTCTCCCACAGGGAAGGGCCCAGCCCTGAAACCTCTTGCTGCTCTTCCCCTTCCCTTGGCGCCCTACCTACAGGCACAACAGCACTGGGGATCCGTGCTTTCCCAGAGACGGAACATCTCATGGCCCTCGGCCTCGGCAGAGCCTCTTTCCGAAAAGGCAAACATCCGGCTCCTTCTCCCACAGGGAAGGGCCCAGCCCTGAAAGCTCTTGCTGCTCTTCCCCTTCCCAAGGCGCCCTACCTACAGGCACAACAGCACTGGGCATCCGGGCTTTCCCAGACACGGAACATCTCATGGCCCTCGGCCTCGGCAGAGCCTCTTTCCGAAAAGGCAAACGTCCGGCTCCTTCTCCCACAGGGAAGGGCCCAGCCCTGAAAGCTCCTGCTGCTCTTCCCCTTCCCTTGGCGCCCTACCTACAGGCACAACAGCACTGGGCATCCGGGCTTTCCCAGACAAGGAACATCTCATGGCCATCGGCCTCGGAAGAGCCTCTTTCCGAAAAGGCAAACGTCCGGCTCCTTCTCCCACAGGGAAGGGCCCAGCCCTGAAAGCTCTTGCTGCTCTTCCCCTTCCCTTGGCGCCCTACCTACAGGCACAACAGCACTGGGCATCCGGGCTTTCCCAGACACGGAACATCTCATGGCCCTCGGCCTCGGCAGAGCCTCTTTCCGAAAAGGCAAACGTCTGTCTCCTTCTCCCACAGGGAAGGGCCCAGCCCTGAAAGCTCTTGCTGCTCTTCCCCTTCCCTTGCCGCCCTACCTACAGGCACAACAGCACTGGTGATCCGGGCTTTCCCAGAGACGGAACATCTCATGGCCCTCGGCCTCGGCAGAGCCTCTTTCCGAAAAGACAAACGTCCGGCTCCTTCTCCCACAGGGAAGGGCCCAGCCCTGAAAGCTCTTGCTGCTCTTCCCCTTCCCTTGGTGCCCTACCTACAGGCACAACAGCACTGGGCATCCGGGCTTTCCCAGACAAGGAACATCTCATGGCCCTCGGCCTCGGAAGAGCCTCTTTCCGAAAAGGCAAACGTCCGGCTCCTTCTCCCACAGGGAAGGGCCCAGCCCTGAAAGCTCTTGCTGCTCTTCCCCTTCCCAAGGCGCCCTACCTACAGGCACAACAGCACTGGGCATCCGGGCTTTCCCAGACACGGAACATCTCATGGCCCTCGGCCTCGGCAGAGCCTCTTTCCGAAAAAGCAAACGTCCGGCTCCTTCTCCCACAGGGAAGGGCCCAGCCCTGAAAGCTCTTGCTGCTCTTCCTCTTCCGAAGGTGACCTACCTACAGGCACAACAGCACTGGGCATCCGGGCTTTCCCAGAGACAGAACATCTCATGGCCCTCGGCCTCGGCAGAGCCTCTTTCCGAAAAGGCAAACGTCCGGCTCCTTCTCCCACAGGGAAGGGCCCAGCCCTGAAAGCTCTTGCTGCTCTTCCCCTTCCCTTGGCGCCCTACCTACAGGCACAACAGCACTGGGCATCCGGGCTTTCCCAGAGACGGAACATCTCATGGCCCTCGGCCTCGGAAGAGCCTCTTTCCGAAAAGGCAAACGTCCGGCTCCTTCTCCCACAGGGAAGGGCCCAGCCCTGAAAGCTCTTGCTGCTCTTCCCCTTCCCTTGCCGCCCTACCTACAGGCACAACAGCACTGGGCATCCGGGCTTTCCCAGAGACGGAACATCTCATGGCCCTCATCCTCGGCAGAGCCTCTTTCCGAAAAGGCAAACGTCCGGCTCCTTCTCCCACAGGGAAGGGCCCAGCCCTGAAAGCTCTTGCTGCTCTTCCCCTTCCCTTGGCGCCCTACCTACAGGCACAACAGCACTGGGCATCCGGGCTTTCCCAGAGACGGAACATCTCATGGCCCTCGGCCTCGGCAGAGCCTCTTTCCGAAAAGGCAAACGTCCGGCTCCTTCTCCCACAGGGAAGGGCCCAGCCCTGAAAGCTCCTGCTGCTCTTCCCCTTCCCAAGGCGCCCTACCTACAGGCACAACAGCACTGGTGATCCGGGCTTTCCCAGACACGGAACATCTCATGGCCCTCGGCCTCGGCAGAGCCTCTTTCCGGAAAGGCAAACCTCCGGCACCTTCTCCCACAGGGAAGGGCCCAGCCCTGAAAGCTCTTGCTGCTCTTCCCCTTCCCTTGGCGCCCTACCTACAGGCACAACAGCACTGGGCATCCGGGCTTTCCCAGAGACGGAACATCTCATGGCCCTCGGCCTCGGCAGAGCCTCTTTCCGAAAAGGCAAACGTCTGTCTCCTTCTCCCACAGGGAAGGGCCCAGCCCTGAAAGCTCTTGCTGCTCTTCCCCTTCCCTTGGTGCCCTGCCTACAGGCACAACAGCACTGGTGATCCAGGCTTTCCCAGACACGGAACATCTCATGGCCCTCGGCCTCGGCAGAGCCTCTTTCCGAAAAGGCAAACCTCCGGCTCCTTCTCCCACAGGGAAGGGCCCAGCCCTGAAAGCTCTTGCTGCTCTTCCCCTTCCCTTGGCGCCCTACCTACAGGCACAACAGCACTGGGCATCCGGGCTTTCCCAGAGACGGAACATCTCATGGCCCTCGGCCTCGGCAGAGCCTCTTTCCGAAAAGGCAAACGTCTGTCTCCTTCTCCCACAGGGAAGGGCCCAGCCCTGAAAGCTCTTGCTGCTCTTCCCCCTCCCAAGGCGCCCTACCTACAGGCACAACAGCACTGGGCATCCGGGCTTTCCCAGAGACGGAACATCTCATGGCCCTCGGCCTCGGCAGAGCCTCTTTCCGAAAAGGCAAACCTCCGGCTCCTTCTCCCACAGGGAAGGGCCCAGCCCTGAAAGCTCTTGCTGCTCTTCCCCTTCCCTTGGCGCCCTATCTACAGGCACAACAGCACTGGGCATCCGAGCTTTCCCAGACACGGAACATCTCATGGCCCTCGGCCTCGGCAGAGCCTCTTTCCGAAAAGGCAAACGTCTGTCTCCTTCTCCCACAGGGAAGGGCCCAGCCCTGAAAGCTCTTGCTGCTCTTCCCCTTCCCTTGGCGCCCTATCTACAGGCACAACAGCACTGGGCATCCAGGCTTTCCCAGACACGGAACATCTCATGGCCCTCGGCCTCGGCAGAGCCTCTTTCCGAAAAGGCAAACGTCCGGCTCCTTCTCCCACAGGGAAGGGCCCAGCCCTGAAACCTCTTGCTGCTCTTCCCCTTCCCTTGGCGCCCTACCTACAGGCACAACAGCACTGGGGATCCGTGCTTTCCCAGAGACGGAACATCTCATGGCCCTCGGCCTCGGCAGAGCCTCTTTCCGAAAAGGCAAACATCCGGCTCCTTCTCCCACAGGGAAGGGCCCAGCCCTGAAAGCTCTTGCTGCTCTTCCCCTTCCCAAGGCGCCCTACCTACAGGCACAACAGCACTGGGCATCCGGGCTTTCCCAGACACGGAACATCTCATGGCCCTCGGCCTCGGCAGAGCCTCTTTCCGAAAAGGCAAACGTCCGGCTCCTTCTCCCACAGGGAAGGGCCCAGCCCTGAAAGCTCCTGCTGCTCTTCCCCTTCCCTTGGCGCCCTACCTACAGGCACAACAGCACTGGGCATCCGGGCTTTCCCAGACAAGGAACATCTCATGGCCATCGGCCTCGGAAGAGCCTCTTTCCGAAAAGGCAAACGTCCGGCTCCTTCTCCCACAGGGAAGGGCCCAGCCCTGAAAGCTCTTGCTGCTCTTCCCCTTCCCTTGGCGCCCTACCTACAGGCACAACAGCACTGGGCATCCGGGCTTTCCCAGACACGGAACATCTCATGGCCCTCGGCCTCGGCAGAGCCTCTTTCCGAAAAGGCAAACGTCTGTCTCCTTCTCCCACAGGGAAGGGCCCAGCCCTGAAAGCTCTTGCTGCTCTTCCCCTTCCCTTGCCGCCCTACCTACAGGCACAACAGCACTGGTGATCCGGGCTTTCCCAGAGACGGAACATCTCATGGCCCTCGGCCTCGGCAGAGCCTCTTTCCGAAAAGACAAACGTCCGGCTCCTTCTCCCACAGGGAAGGGCCCAGCCCTGAAAGCTCTTGCTGCTCTTCCCCTTCCCTTGGCGCCCTACCTACAGGCACAACAGCACTGGGCATCCGGGCTTTCCCAGAGACGGAACATCTCATGGCCCTCGGCCTCGGCAGAGCCTCTTTCCGAAAAGGCAAACGTCCGGCTCCTTCTCCCACAGGGAAGGGCCCAGCCCTGAAAGCTCTTGCTGCTCTTCCCCTTCCCTTGGTGCCCTATCTACAGGCACAACAGCACTGGGCATCCGGGCTTTCCCAGAGACGGAACATCTCATGGCCCTCGGTCTCGGCAGAGCCTCTTTCCGAAAAGGCAAACGTCCGGCTCCTTCTCCCACAGGGAAGGGCCCAGCCCTGAAAGCTCTTGCTGCTCTTCCCCTTCCCTTGGCGCCCTACCTACAGGCACAACAGCACTGGGCATCCGGGCTTTCCCAGACAAGGAACATCTCATGGCCCTCGGCCTCGGCAGAGCCTCTTTCCGAAAAGGCAAACGTCCGGCTCCTTCTCCCACAGGGAAGGGCCCAGCCCTGAAAGCTCTCGCTGCTCTTCCCCTTCCCAAGGCGCCCTACCTACAGGCACAACAGCACTGGGCATCCGGGCTTTCCCAGAGACGGAACATCTCATGGCCCTCGGCCTCGGCAGAGCCTCTTTCCGAAAAGGCAAACGTCCGGCTCCTTCTCCCACAGGGAAGGGCCCAGCCCTGAAACCTCTTGCTGCTCTTCCCCTTCCCTTGGCGCCCTATCTACAGGCACAACAGCACTGGGCATCCGGGCTTTCCCAGAGACGGAACATCTCATGGCCCTCGGCCTCGGCAGAGCCTCTTTCCGAAAAGGCAAACGTCCGGCTCCTTCTCCCACAGGGAAGGGCCCAGCCCTGAAAGCTCTTGCTGCTCTTCCCCTTCCCTTGGCGCCCTACCTACAGGCACAACAGCACTGGGCATCCGGGCTTTCCCATAGACGGAACATCTCATGGCCCTCATCCTCGGCAGAGCCTCTTTCCGAAAAGGCAAACGTCTGTCTCCTTCTCCCACAGGGAAGGGCCCAGCCCTGAAAGCTCTTGCTGCTCTTCCCCTTCCCTTGGTGCCCTACCTACAGGCACAACAGCACTGGGCATCCGGGCTTTCCCAGACAAGGAACATCTCATGGCCCTCGGCCTCGGAAGAGCCTCTTTCCGAAAAGGCAAACGTCCGGCTCCTTCTCCCACAGGGAAGGGCCCAGCCCTGAAAGCTCTTGCTGCTCTTCCCCTTCCCAAGGCGCCCTATCTACAGGCACAACAGCACTGGGCATCCGGGCTTTCCCAGACACGGAACATCTCATGGCCCTCGGCCTCGGCAGAGCCTCTTTCCGAAAAAGCAAACGTCCGGCTCCTTCTCCCACAGGGAAGGGCCCAGCCCTGAAAGCTCTTGCTGCTCTTCCCCTTCCCTTGGTGCCCTGCCTACAGGCACAACAGCACTGGTGATCCGGGCTTTCCCAGAGACGGAACATCTCATGGCCCTCGGCCTCGGCATAGCCTCTTTCCGAAAAGGCAAACCTCCGGCTCCTTCTCCCACAGGGAAGGGCCCAGCCCTGAAAGCTCTTGCTGCTCTTCCTCTTCCGAAGGTGACCTACCTACAGGCACAACAGCACTGGGCATCCGGGCTTTCCCAGAGACAGAACATCTCATGGCCCTCGGCCTCGGCAGAGCCTCTTTCCGAAAAGGCAAACGTCCGGCTCCTTCTCCCACAGGGAAGGGCCCAGCCCTGAAAGCTCTTGCTGCTCTTCCCCTTCCCAAGGCGCCCTACCTACAGGCACAACAGCACTGGGCATCCGGGCTTTCCCAGAGACGGAACATCTCATGGCCCTCGGCCTCGGCAGAGCCTCTTTCCGAAAAGGCAAACGTCCGGCTCCTTCTCCCACAGGGAAGGGCCCAGCCCTGAAAGCTCTTGCTGCTCTTCCCCTTCCCAAGGCGCCCTACCTACAGGCACAACAGCACTGGGCATCCGGGCTTTCCCAGACACGGAACATCTCATGGCCCTCGGCCTCGGCAGAGCCTCTTTCCGAAAAGGCAAACGTCCGGCTCCTTCTCCCACAGGGAAGGGCCCAGCCCTGAAAGCTCCTGCTGCTCTTCCCCTTCCCAAGGCGCCCTACCTACAGGCACAACAGCACTGGTGATCCGGGCTTTCCCAGACACGGAACATCTCATGGCCCTCGGCCTCGGCAGAGCCTCTTTCCGAAAAGGCAAACCTCCGGCACCTTCTCCCACAGGGAAGGGCCCAGCCCTGAAAGCTCTTGCTGCTCTTCCCCTTCCCTTGGCGCCCTACCTACAGGCACAACAGCACTGGGCATCCGGGCTTTCCCAGAGACGGAACATCTCATGGCCCTCGGCCTCGGCAGAGCCTCTTTCCGAAAAGGCAAACGTCTGTCTCCTTCTCCCACAGGGAAGGGCCCAGCCCTGAAAGCTCTTGCTGCTCTTCCCCTTCCCTTGGTGCCCTGCCTACAGGCACAACAGCACTGGTGATCCAGGCTTTCCCAGACACGGAACATCTCATGGCCCTCGGCCTCGGCAGAGCCTCTTTCCGAAAAGGCAAACCTCCGGCTCCTTCTCCCTCAGGGAAGGGCCCAGCCCTGAAAGCTCTTGCTGCTCTTCCCCTTCCCTTGGCGCCCTATCTACAGGCACAACAGCACTGGGCATCCGGGCTTTCCCAGAGACGGAACATCTCATGGCCCTCGGCCTCGGCAGAGCCTCTTTCCGAAAAGGCAAACGTCCGGCTCCTTCTCCCACAGGGAAGGGCCCAGCCCTGAAAGCTCTTGCTGCTCTTCCCCTTCCCTTGGCGCCCTACCTACAGGCACAACAGCACTGGGCATCCGGGCTTTCCCAGAGACGGAACATCTCATGGCCCTCGGCCTCGGCAGAGCCTCTTTCCGAAAAGGCAAACGTCTGTCTCCTTCTCCCACAGGGAAGGGCCCAGCCCTGAAAGCTCTTGCTGCTCTTCCCCCTCCCAAGGCGCCCTACCTACAGGCACAACAGCACTGGGCATCCGGGCTTTCCCAGAGACGGAACATCTCATGGCCCTCGGCCTCGGCAGAGCCTCTTTCCGAAAAGGCAAACCTCCGGCACCTTCTCCCACAGGGAAGGGCCCAGCCCTGAAAGCTCTTGCTGCTCTTCCCCTTCCCTTGGCGCCCTACCTACAGGCACAACAGCACTGGGGATCCGTGCTTTCCCAGAGACGGAACATCTCATGGCCCTCGGCCTCGGCAGAGCCTCTTTCCGAAAAGGCAAACATCCGGCTCCTTCTCCCACAGGGAAGGGCCCAGCCCTGAAAGCTCTTGCTGCTCTTCCCCTTCCCAAGGCGCCCTACCTACAGGCACAACAGCACTGGGCATCCGGGCTTTCCCAGACACGGAACATCTCATGGCCCTCGGCCTCGGCAGAGCCTCTTTCCGAAAAGGCAAACGTCCGGCTCCTTCTCCCACAGGGAAGGGCCCAGCCCTGAAAGCTCCTGCTGCTCTTCCCCTTCCCAAGGCGCCCTACCTACAGGCACAACAGCACTGGGCATCCGGGCTTTCCCAGAGACGGAACATCTCATGGCCCTCGGGCTCGGCAGAGCCTCTTTCCGAAAAGGCAAACGTCTGTCTCCTTCTCCCACAGGGAAGGGCCCAGCCCTGAAAGCTCTTGCTGCTCTTCCCCTTCCCTTGGTGCCCTATCTACAGGCACAACAGCACTGGGCATCCGGGCTTTCCCAGACAAGGAACATCTCATGGCCATCGGCCTCGGCAGAGCCTCTTTCCGAAAAGGCAAACGTCCGGCTCCTTCTCCCACAGGGAAGGGCCCAGCCCTGAAAGCTCTTGCTGCTCTTCCCCTTCCCTTGGCGCCCTACCTACAGGCACAACAGCACTGGGCATCCGGGCTTTCCCAGACACGGAACATCTCATGGCCCTCGGCCTCGGCAGAGCCTCTTTCCGAAAAGGCAAACGTCTGTCTCCTTCTCCCACAGGGAAGGGCCCAGCCCTGAAAGCTCTTGCTGCTCTTCCCCTTCCCTTGCCGCCCTACCTACAGGCACAACAGCACTGGTGATCCGGGCTTTCCCAGAGACGGAACATCTCATGGCCCTCGGCCTCGGCAGAGCCTCTTTCCGAAAAGACAAACCTCCGGCTCCTTCTCCCACAGGGAAGGGCCCAGCCCTGAAAGCTCTTCCTGCTCTTCCCCTTCCCTTGGCGCCCTACCTACAGGCACAACAGCACTGGGCATCCGGGCTTTCCCAGAGACGGAACATCTCATGGCCCTCGGCCTCGGCAGAGCCTCTTTCCGAAAAGGCAAACGTCCGGCTCCTTCTCCCACAGGGAAGGGCCCAGCCCTGAAAGCTCTTGCTGCTCTTCCCCTTCCCAAGGCGCCCTACCTACAGGCACAACAGCACTGGGCATCCGGGCTTTCCCAGAGACGGAACATCTCATGGCCCTCGGTCTCGGCAGAGCTTCTTTCCGAAAAGGCAAACGTCCGGCTCCTTCTCCCACAGGGAAGGGCCCAGCCCTGAAAGCTCTTGCTGCTCTTCCCCTTCCCTTGGCGCCCTACCTACAGGCACAACAGCACTGGGCATCCGGGCTTTCCCAGAGACGGAACATCTCATGGCCCTCGGCCTCGGCAGAGCCTCTTTCCGAAAAGGCAAACGTCCGGCTCCTTCTCCCACAGGGAAGGGCCCAGCCCTGAAAGCTCTTGCTGCTCTTCCCCTTCCCTTGGCACCCTACCTACAGGAACAACAGCACTGGGCATCCGGGCTTTCCCAGACAAGGAACATCTCATGGCCCTCGGCCTCGGCAGAGCCTCTTTCCGAAAAGGCAAACGTCCGGCTCCTTCTCCCACAGGGAAGGGCCCAGCCCTGAAAGCTCTTGCTGCTCTTCCCCTTCCCTTGCCGCCCTACCTACAGGCACAACAGCACTGGGGATCCGTGCTTTCCCAGAGACGGAACATCTCATGGCCCTCATCCTCGGCAGAGCCTCTTTCCGAAAAGGCAAACGTCCGGCTCCTTCTCCCACAGGGAAGGGCCCAGCCCTGAAAGCTCCTGCTGCTCTTCCCCTTCCCAAGGCGCCCTACCTACAGGCACAACAGCACTGGGCATCTGGGCTTTCCCAGAGATGGAACATCTCATGGCCCTCGGTCACGGAAGAGCCTCTTTCCGAAAAGGCAAACGTCCGGCTCCTTCTCCCACAGGGAAGGGCCCAGCCCTGAAAGCTCTTGCTGCTCTTCCCCTTCCCTTGGTGCCCTGCCTACAGGCACAACAGCACTGGTGATCCAGGCTTTCCCAGACACGGAACATCTCATGGCCCTCGGCCTCGGCAGAGCCTCTTTCCGAAAAGGCAAACCTCCGGCTCCTTCTCCCACAGGGAAGGGCCCAGCCCTGAAAGCTCTTGCTGCTCTTCCCCTTCCCTTGGTGCCCTACCTACAGGCACAACAGCACTGGGCATCCGGGCTTTCCCAGAGACGGAACATCTCATGGCCCTCGGTCTCGGCAGAGCCTCTTTCCGAAAAGGCAAACGTCCGGCTCCTTCTCCCACAGGGAAGGGCCCAGCCCTGAAAGCTCTTGCTGCTCTTCCCCTTCCCTTGGCGCCCTACCTACAGGCACAACAGCACTGGGCATCCGGGCTTTCCCAGAGACGGAACATCTCATGGCCCTCGGCCTCGGCAGAGCCTCTTTCCGAAAAGGCAAACGTCTGTCTCCTTCTCCCACAGGGAAGGGCCCAGCCCTGAAAGCTCTTGCTGCTCTTCCCCCTCCCAAGGCGCCCTACCTACAGGCACAACAGCACTGGGCATCCGGGCTTTCCCAGAGACGGAACATCTCATGGCCCTCGGCCTCGGCAGAGCCTCTTTCCGAAAAGGCAAACCTCCGGCTCCTTCTCCCACAGGGAAGGGCCCAGCCCTGAAAGCTCTTGCTGCTCTTCCCCTTCCCTTGGTGCCCTACCTACAGGCACAACAGCACTGGGCATCCGGGCTTTCCCAGAGACGGAACATCTCATGGCCCTCGGTCTCGGCAGAGCCTCTTTCCGAAAAGGCAAACGTCCGGCTCCTTCTCCCACAGGGAAGGGCCCAGCCCTGAAAGCTCTTGCTGCTCTTCCCCTTCCCTTGGCGCCCTACCTACAGGCACAACAGCACTGGGCATCCGGGCTTTCCCAGAGACGGAACATCTCATGGCCCTCGGCCTCGGCAGAGCCTCTTTCCGAAAAGGCAAACGTCTGTCTCCTTCTCCCACAGGGAAGGGCCCAGCCCTGAAAGCTCTTGCTGCTCTTCCCCCTCCCAAGGCGCCCTACCTACAGGCACAACAGCACTGGGCATCCGGGCTTTACCAGAGACGGAACATCTCATGGCCCTCGGCCTCGGCAGAGCCTCTTTCCGAAAAGGCAAACCTCCGGCACCTTCTCCCACAGGGAAGGGCCCAGCCCTGAAAGCTCTTGCTGCTCTTCCCCTTCCCTTGGCGCCCTACCTACAGGCACAACAGCACTGGGCATCCAAGCTTTCCCAGACACGGAACATCTCATGGCCCTCGGCCTCGGCAGAGCCTCTTTCCGAAAAGGCAAACGTCTGTCTCCTTCTCCCACAGGGAAGGGCCCAGCCCTGAAAGCTCTTGCTGCTCTTCCCCTTCCCTTGGCGCCCTATCTACAGGCACAACAGCACTGGTGATCCAGGCTTTCCCAGACACGGAACATCTCATGGCCCTCGGCCTCGGCAGAGCCTCTTTCCGAAAAGGCAAACGTCCGGCTCCTTCTCCCACAGGGAAGGGCCCAGCCCTGAAACCTCTTGCTGCTCTTCCCCTTCCCTTGGCGCCCTACCTACAGGCACAACAGCACTGGGGATCCGTGCTTTCCCAGAGACGGAACATCTCATGGCCCTCGGCCTCGGCAGAGCCTCTTTCCGAAAAGGCAAACATCCGGCTCCTTCTCCCACAGGGAAGGGCCCAGCCCTGAAAGCTCTTGCTGCTCTTCCCCTTCCCAAGGCGCCCTACCTACAGGCACAACAGCACTGGGCATCCGGGCTTTCCCAGACACGGAACATCTCATGGCCCTCGGCCTCGGCAGAGCCTCTTTCCGAAAAGGCAAACGTCCGGCTCCTTCTCCCACAGGGAAGGGCCCAGCCCTGAAAGCTCCTGCTGCTCTTCCCCTTCCCTTGGCGCCCTACCTACAGGCACAACAGCACTGGGCATCCGGGCTTTCCCAGAGACGGAACATCTCATGGCCCTCGGCCTCGGCAGAGCTACTTTCCGAAAAGGCAAACGTCTGTCTCCTTCTCCCACAGGGAAGGGCCCAGCCCTGAAAGCTCTTGCTGCTCTTCCCCTTCCCTTGGTGCCCTATCTACAGGCACAACAGCACTGGGCATCCGGGCTTTCCCAGACAAGGAACATCTCATGGCCATCGGCCTCGGCAGAGCCTCTTTCCGAAAAGGCAAACGTCCGGCTCCTTCTCCCACAGGGAAGGGCCCAGCCCTGAAAGCTCTTGCTGCTCTTCCCCTTCCCTTGGCGCCCTACCTACAGGCACAACAGCACTGGGCATCCGGGCTTTCCCAGACACGGAACATCTCATGGCCCTCGGCCTCGGCAGAGCCTCTTTCCGAAAAGGCAAACGTCTGTCTCCTTCTCCCACAGGGAAGGGCCCAGCCCTGAAAGCTCTTGCTGCTCTTCCCCTTCCCTTGCCGCCCTACCTACAGGCACAACAGCACTGGTGATCCGGGCTTTCCCAGAGACGGAACATCTCATGGCCCTCGGCCTCGGCAGAGCCTCTTTCCGAAAAGACAAACCTCCGGCTCCTTCTCCCACAGGGAAGGGCCCAGCCCTGAAAGCTCTTGCTGCTCTTCCCCTTCCCTTGGCGCCCTACCTACAGGCACAACAGCACTGGGCATCCGGGCTTTCCCAGAGACGGAACATCTCATGGCCCTCGGCCTCGGCAGAGCCTCTTTCCGAAAAGGCAAACGTCCGGCTCCTTCTCCCACAGGGAAGGGCCCAGCCCTGAAAGCTCTTGCTGCTCTTCCCCTTCCCAAGGCGCCCTACCTACAGGCACAACAGCACTGGGCATCCGGGCTTTCCCAGAGACGGAACATCTCATGGCCCTCGGTCTCGGCAGAGCCTCTTTCCGAAAAGGCAAACGTCCGGCTCCTTCTCCCACAGGGAAGGGCCCAGCCCTGAAAGCTCTTGCTGCTCTTCCCCTTCCCTTGGCGCCCTACCTACAGGCACAACAGCACTGGGCATCCGGGCTTTCCCAGACAAGGAACATCTCATGGCCCTCGGCCTCGGCAGAGCCTCTTTCCGAAAAGGCAAACGTCCGGCTCCTTCTCCCACAGGGAAGGGCCCAGCCCTGAAAGCTCTTGCTGCTCTTCCCCTTCCCTTGGCACCCTACCTACAGGAACAACAGCACTGGGCATCTGGGCTTTCCCAGACAAGGAACATCTCATGGCCCTCGGCCTCGGCAGAGCCTCTTTCCGAAAAGGCAAACGTCCGGCTCCTTCTCCCACAGGGAAGGGCCCAGCCCTGAAAGCTCTTGCTGCTCTTCCCCTTCCCTTGCCGCCCTACCTACAGGCACAACAGCACTGGGGATCCGTGCTTTCCCAGAGACGGAACATCTCATGGCCCTCATCCTCGGCAGAGCCTCTTTCCGAAAAGGCAAACGTCCGGCTCCTTCTCCCACAGGGAAGGGCCCAGCCCTGAAAGCTCCTGCTGCTCTTCCCCTTCCCAAGGCGCCCTACCTACAGGCACAACAGCACTGGGCATCTGGGCTTTCCCAGAGATGGAACATCTCATGGCCCTCGGTCACGGAAGAGCCTCTTTCCGAAAAGGCAAACGTCCGGCTCCTTCTCCCACAGGGAAGGGCCCAGCCCTGAAAGCTCTTGCTGCTCTTCCCCTTCCCAAGGCGCCCTACCTACAGGCACAACAGCACTGGGCATCCGGGCTTTCCCAGACACGGAACATCTCATGGCCCTCGGCCTCGGCAGAGCCTCTTTCCGAAAAGGCAAACGTCCGGCTCCTTCTCCCACAGGGAAGGGCCCAGCCCTGAAACCTCTTGCTGCTCTTCCCCTTCCCTTGGCGCCCTACCTACAGGCACAACAGCACTGGGCATCAGGGCTTTCCCAGAGACGGAACATCTCATGGCCCTCGGCCTCGGCAGAGCCTCTTTCCGAAAAGGCAAACGTCCGGCTCCTTCTCCCACAGGGAAGGGCCCAGCCCTGAAAGCTCTTGCTGCTCTTCCCCTTCCCAAGGTGCCCTACCTACAGGCACAACAGCACTGGGGATGCGGGCTTTCCCAGAGACGGAACATCTCATGGCCCTCGGCCTCGGCAGAGCCTCTTTCCGAAAAGGCAAACGTCCGGCTCCTTCTCCCACAGGGAAGGGCCCAGCCCTGAAAGCTCTTGCTGCTCTTCCCCTTCCCTTGGCGCCCTACCTACAGGCACAACAGCACTGGGCATCCGGGCTTTCCCAGAGACGGAACATCTCATGGCCCTCGGCCTCGGCAGAGCCTCTTTCCGAAAAGGCAAACGTCCGGCTCCTTCTCCCACAGGGAAGGGCCCAGCCCTGAAAGCTCTTGCTGCTCTTCCCCTTCCCTTGGCGCCCTACCTACAGGCACAACAGCACTGGGCATCCGGGCTTTCCCAGAGACGGAACATCTCATGGCCCTCGGCCTCGGCAGAGCCTCTTTCCGAAAAGGCAAACGTCCGGCTCCTTCTCCCACAGGGAAGGGCCCAGCCCTGAAAGCTCTTGCTGCTCTTCCCCTTCCCTTGGCGCCCTACCTACAGGCACAACAGCACTGGCCATCCGGGCTTTCCCAGACACGGAACATCTCATGGCCCTCATCCTCGGCAGAGCCTCTTTCCGAAAAGGCAAACGTCTGTCTCCTTCTCCCACAGGGAAGGGCCCAGCCCTGAAAGCTCTTGCTGCTCTTCCCCTTCCCTTGGTGCCCTACCTACAGGCACAACAGCACTGGGCATCCGGGCTTTCCCAGAGACGGAACATCTCATGGCCCTCGGTCTCGGAAGAGCCTCTTTCCGAAAAGGCAAACGTCCGGCTCCTTCTCCCACAGGGAAGGGCCCAGCCCTGAAAGCTCTTGCTGCTCTTCCCCTTCCCTTGGTGCCCTATCTACAGGCACAACAGCACTGGGCATCCGGGCTTTCCCAGACAAGGAACATCTCATGGCCATCGGCCTCGGAAGAGCCTCTTTCCGAAAAGGCAAACGTCCGGCTCCTTCTCCCACAGGGAAGGGCCCAGCCCTGAAAGCTCTTGCTGCTCTTCCCCTTCCCAAGGCGCCCTACCTACAGGCACAACAGCACTGGGCATCCGGGCTTTCCCAGACACGGAACATCTCATGGCCCTCGGCCTCGGCAGAGCCTCTTTCCGAAAAGGCAAACGTCTGTCTCCTTCTCCCACAGGGAAGGGCCCAGCCCTGAAAGCTCTTGCTGCTCTTCCCCTTCCCAAGGCGCCCTACCTACAGGCACAACAGCACTGGGCATCCGGGCTTTCCCAGAGACGGAACATCTCATGGCCCTCGGCCTCGGCAGAGCCTCTTTCCGAAAAGGCAAACGTCCGGCTCCTTCTCCCACAGGGAAGGGCCCAGCCCTGAAAGCTCTTGCTGCTCTTCCCCTTCCCTTAGTGCCCTACCTACAGGAACAACAGCACTGGGCATCCGGGCTTTCCCAGACACGGAACATCTCATGGCCCTCGGCCTCGGCAGAGCCTCTTTCCGAAAAGGCAAACGTCTGGCTCCTTCTCCCACAGGGAAGGGCCCAGCCCTGAAAGCTCTTGCTGCTCTTCCCCTTCCCTTGGCGCCCTACCTACAGGCACAACAGCACTGGGCATCCGGGCTTTCCCAGACACGGAACATCTCATGGCCCTCGGCCTCGGCAGAGCCTCTTTCCGAAAAGGCAAACGTCCGGCTCCTTCTCCCACAGGGAAGGGCCCAGCCCTGAAAGCTCTTGCTGCTCTTCCCCTTCCCTTGGCGCCCTACCTACAGGAACAACAGCACTGGGGATGCGGGCTTTCCCAGAGACGGAACATCTCATGGCCCTCGGCCTCGGCAGAGCCTCTTTCCGAAAAGGCAAACGTCCGGCTCCTTCTCCCACAGGGAAGGGCCCAGCCCTGAAAGCTCTTGCTGCTCTTCCCCTTCCCAAGGCGCCCTATCTACAGGCAAAACAGCACTGGGCATCTGGGCTTTCCCAGAGACGGAACATCTCATGGCCCTCGGCCTCGGCAGAGCCTCTTTCCGAAAAGGCAAACGTCCGGCTCCTTCTCCCACAGGGAAGGGCCCAGCCCTGAAAGCTCTTGCTGCTCTTCCCCTTCCCTTGGCGCCCTACCTACAGGAACAACAGCACTGGGCATCCGGGCTTTCCCAGACAAGGAACATCTCATGGCCCTCGGCCTCGGCAGAGCCTCTTTCCGAAAAGGCAAACGTCCGGCTCCTTCTCCCACAGGGAAGGGCCCAGCCCTGAAAGCTCCTGCTGCTCTTCCCCTTCCCTTGGCGCCCTACCTACAGGCACAACAGCACTGGGCATCTGGGCTTTCCCAGAGATGGAACATCTCATGGCCCTCGGTCTCGGAAGAGCCTCTTTCCGAAAAGGCAAACGTCCGGCTCCTTCTCCCACAGGGAAGGGCCCAGCCCTGAAAGCTCTTGCTGCTCTTCCCCTTCCCTTAGTGCCCTACCTACAGGAACAACAGCACTGGGCATCCGGGCTTTCCCAGACAAGGAACATCTCATGGCCCTCATCCTCGGCAGAGCCTCTTTCCGAAAAGGCAAACATCCGGCTCCTTCTCCCACAGGGAAGGGCCCAGCCCTGAAAGCTCTTGCTGCTCTTCCCCTTCCCAAGGCGCCCTACCTACAGGCACAACAGCACTGGGCATCCGGGCTTTCCCAGACAAGGAACATCTCATGGCCCTCGGCCTCGGCAGAGCCTCTTTCCAAAAAGGCAAACGTCCGGCTCCTTCTCCCACAGGGAAGGGCCCAGCCCTGAAAGCTCTTGCTGCTCTTCCCCTTCCCTTGGCGCCCTATCTACAGGCACAACAGCACTGGGCATCCGGGCTTTCCCAGACACGGAACATCTCATGGCCCTCAGCCTCGGCGGAGCCTCTTTCCGAAAAGGCAAACGTCCGGCTCCTTCTCCCACAGGGAAGGGCCCAGCCCTGAAAGCTCTTGCTGCTCTTCCCCTTCCCAAGGCGCCCTACCTACAGGCACAACAGCACTGGGGATCCGTGCTTTCCCAGAGACGGAACATCTCATGGCCCTCATCCTCGGCAGAGCCTCTTTCCGAAAAGGCAAACGTCCGGCTCCTTCTCCCACAGGGAAGGGCCCAGCCCTGAAAGCTCTTGCTGCTCTTCCCCTTCCCAAGGCGCCCTATCTACAGGCACAACAGCACTGGGCATCCGGGCTTTCCCAGACAAGGAAGATCTCATGGCCCTCAGCCTCGGCAGAGCCTCTTTCCGAAAAGGCAAACGTCCGGCTCCTTCTCCCACAGGGAAGGGCCCAGCCCTGAAAGCTCTTGCTGCTCTTCCCCTTCCCAAGGCGCCCTATCTACAGGCACAACAGCACTGGGCATCCGGGCTTTCCCAGACAAGGAACATCTCATGGCCCTCGGCCTCGGCAGAGCCTCTTTCCGAAAAGGCAAACGTCCGGCTCCTTCTCCCACAGGGAAGGGCCCAGCCCTGAAAGCTCTTGCTGCTCTTCCCCTTCCCAAGGCGCCCTACCTACAGGCACAACAGCACTGGGCATCCGTGCTTTCCCAGAGATGGAACATCTCATGGCCCTCGGTCTCGGAAGAGCCTCTTTCCGAAAAGGCAAACGTCCGGCTCCTTCTCCCACAGGGAAGGGCCCAGCCCTGAAAGCTCCTGCTGCTCTTCCCCTTCCCTTGGCGCCCTGCCTACAGGCACAACAGCACTGGGCATCTGGGCTTTCCCAGAGATGGAACATCTCATGGCCCTCGGTCTCGGAAGAGCCTCTTTCCGAAAAGGCAAACGTCCGGCTCCTTCTCCCACAGGGAAGGGCCCAGCCCTGAAAGCTCTTGCTGCTCTTCCCCTTCCCTTAGAGCCCTACCTACAGGAACAACAGCACTGGGCATCCGGGCTTTCCCAGACAAGGAACATCTCATGGCCCTCAGCCTCGGCAGAGCCTCTTTCCGAAAAGGCAAACGTCCGGCTCCTTCTCCCACAGGGAAGGGCCCAGCCCTGAAAGCTCTTGCTGCTCTTCCCCTTCCCTTGGCGCCCTATCTACAGGCACAACAGCACTGGGCATCCGGGCTTTCCCAGACACGGAACATCTCATGGCCCTCAGCCTCGGCGGAGCCTCTTTCCGAAAAGGCAAACGTCCGGCTCCTTCTCCCACAGGGAAGGGCCCAGCCCTGAAAGCTCTTGCTGCTCTTCCCCTTCCCAAGGCGCCCTACCTACAGGCACAACAGCACTGGGGATCCGTGCTTTCCCAGAGACGGAACATCTCATGGCCCTCGGCCTCGGCAGAGCCTCTTTCCGAAAAGGCAAACGTCCGGCTCCTTCTCCCACAGGGAAGGGCCCAGCCCTGAAAGCTCTTGCTGCTCTTCCCCTTCCCAAGGCGCCCTATCTACAGGCACAACAGCACTGGGCATCCGGGCTTTCCCAGACAAGGAAGATCTCATGGCCCTCAGCCTCGGCAGAGCCTCTTTCCGAAAAGGCAAACGTCCGGCTCCTTCTCCCACAGGGAAGGGCCCAGCCCTGAAAGCTCTTGCTGCTCTTCCCCTTCCCTTGGCGACCTATCTACAGGCACAACAGCACTGGGCATCCGGGCTTTCCCAGAGACGGAACATCTCATGGCCCTCGGCCTCGGCAGAGCCTCTTTCCGAAAAGGCAAACGTCCGGCTCCTTCTCCCACAGGGAAGGGCCCAGCCCTGAAAGCTCCTGCTGCTCTTCCCCTTCCCAAGGCGCCCTACCTACAGGCACAACAGCACTGGGCATCCGTGCTTTCCCAGAGATGGAACATCTCATGGCCCTCGGTCTCGGAAGAGCCTCTTTCCGAAAAGGCAAACGTCCGGCTCCTTCTCCCACAGGGAAGGGCCCAGCCCTGAAAGCTCTTGCTGCTCTTCCCCTTCCCAAGGCGCCCTACCTACAGGCACAACAGCACTTGGCATCCGGCCTTTCCCAGACACGGAACATCTCATGGCCCTCGGCCTCGGCAGAGCCTCTTTCCGAAAAGGCAAACGTCCGGCTCCTTCTCCCACAGGGAAGGGCCCAGCCCTGAAAGCTCTTGCTGCTCTTCCCCTTCCCTTAGTGCCCTATCTACAGGCACAACAGCACTGGGCATCCGGGCTTTCCCAGACACGGAACATCTCATGGCCCTCGGTCTCGGAAGAGCCTCTTTCCGAAAAGGCAAACGTCCGGCTCCTTCTCCCACAGGGAAGGGCCCAGCCCTGAAAGCTCTTGCTGCTCTTCCCCTTCCCTTGGCGCCCTACCTACAGGCACAACAGCACTGGGCATCCGGGCTTTCCCAGACAAGGAATATCTCATGGCCCTCGGTCTCGGAAGAGCCTCTTTCCGAAAAGGTAAACGTCCGGCTCCTTCTCCCACAGGGAAGGGCCCAGCCCTGAAAGCTCTTGCTGCTCTTCCCCTTCCCAAGGCGCCCTACCTACAGGCACAACAGCACTGGGCCTCCGGGCCTTCCCTGACACAGAACATCTCATGGACCTCGGCCTTGGCAGATCCTCTTTCCGAAAAGGCAAACGTCCGGCTCCTTCTCCCACAGGGAAGGGCCCAGCCCTGAAAGCTCTTGCTGCTCTTCCCCTTCCCAAGGCGCCCTACCTACAGGCACAACAGCACTGGGCATCCGGGCTTTCCCAGAGATGGAACATCTCATGGCCCTCAGCCTCGGCGGAGCCTCTTTCCAAAAAGGCAAACGTCCGGCTCCTTCTCCCACAGGGAAGGGCCCAGCCCTGAAAGCTCTTGCTGCTCTTCCCCTTCCCTTGGCGCCCTACCTACAGGCACAACAGCACTGGGGATCCGGGCTTTCCCAGACAAGGAACATCTCATGGCCCTCAGCCTCGGCAGAGCCTCTTTCCGAAAAGGCAAACGTCCGGCTCCTTCTCCCACAGGGAAGGGCCCAGCCCTGAAAGCTCTTGCTGCTCTTCCCCTTCCCAAGGCGCCCTATCTACAGGCACAACAGCACTGGGCATCCGGGCTTTCCCAGACATGGAACATCTCATGGCCCTCGGCCTTGGCAGAGCCTCTTTCCGAAAAGGCAAACGTCCGGCTCCTTCTCCCACAGGGAAGGGCCCAGCCCTGAAAGCTCTTGCTGCTCTTCCCCTTCCCTTGGCGCCCTGCCTACAGGCACAACAGCACTGGTGATCCAGGCTTTCCCAGACACGGAACATCTCATGGCCCTCGGCCTCGGCAGAGCCTCTTTCCGAAAAGGCAAACGTCCGGCTCCTTCTCCCACAGGGAAGGGCCCAGCCCTGAAAGCTCTTGCTGCTCTTCCCCTTCCCTTGGCGCCCTACCTACAGGCACAACAGCACTGGGGATGCGGGCTTTCCCAGAGACGGAACATCTCATGGCCCTCGGCCTCGGCAGAGCCTCTTTCCGAAAAGGCAAACGTCCGGCTCCTTCTCCCACAGGGAAGGGCCCAGCCCTGAAAGCTCTTGCTGCTCTTCCCCTTCCCTTAGTGCCCTACCTACAGGAACAACAGCACTGGGCATCCGGGCTTTCCCAGACAAGGAACATCTCATGGCCCTCGGCCTCGGCAGAGCCTCTTTCCGAAAAGGCAAACGTCTGGCTCCTTCTCCCACAGGGAAGGGCCCAGCCCTGAAAGCTCTTGCTGCTCTTCCCCTTCCCAAGGCGCCCTACCTACAGGCACAACAGCACTGGGCATCCGGCCTTTCCCAGACACGGAACATCTCATGGCCCTCGGCCTCGGCAGAGCCTCTTTCCGAAAAGGCAAACGTCCGGCTCCTTCTCCCACAGGGAAGGGCCCAGCCCTGAAAGCTCTTGCTGCTCTTCCCCTTCCCTTGGCGCCCTGCCTACAGGCACAACAGCACTGGTGATCCAGGCTTTCCCAGACACGGAACATCTCATGGCCCTCGGCCTCGGCAGAGCCTCTTTCCGAAAAGGCAAACGTCCGGCTCCTTCTCCCACAGGGAAGGGCCCAGCCCTGAAAGCTCTTGCTGCTCTTCCCCTTCCCAAGGCGCCCTACCTACAGGCACAACAGCACTGGGCATCCGGGCTTTCCCAGACAAGGAACATCTCATGGCCCTCGGCCTCAGCAGAGCCTCTTTCCGAAAAGGCAAACGTCCGGCTCCTTCTCCCACAGGGAAGGGCCCAGCCCTGAAAGCTCTTGCTGCTCTTCCCCTTCCCTTGGCGCCCTACCTACAGGCACAACAGCACTGGGCATCCGGGCTTTCCCAGAGACGGAACATCTCATGGCCCTCGGCCTCGGCAGAGCCTCTTTCCGAAAAGGCAAACGTCCGGCTCCTTCTCCCACAGGGAAGGGCCCAGCCCTGAAAGCTCTTGCTGCTCTTCCCCTTCCCAAGGCGCCCTACCTACAGGCACAACAGCACTGGGCATCCGGCCTTTCCCAGACACGGAACATCTCATGGCCCTCGGCCTCGGCAGAGCCTCTTTCCGAAAAGGCAAACGTCCGGCTCCTTCTCCCACAGGGAAGGGCCCAGCCCTGAAAGCTCTTGCTGCTCTTCCCCTTCCCAAGGCGCCCTACCTACAGGCACAACAGCACTGGGCATCCGAGCCTTCCCTGACACGGAACATCTCATGGCCCTCGGCCTCGGAAGAGCCTCTTTCCGAAAAGGCAAACGTCCGGCTCCTTCTCCCACAGGGAAGGGCCCAGCCCTGAAAGCTCTTGCTGCTCTTCCCCTTCCCTTGGCGCCCTACCTACAGGCACAACAGCACTGGGCATCCGGGCTTTCCCAGACACGGAACATCTCATGGCCCTCGGCCTCGGCAGAGCCTCTTTCCGAAAAGGCAAACGTCCGGCTCCTTCTCCCACAGGGAAGGGCCCAGCCCTGAAAGCTCTTGCTGCTCTTCCCCTTCCCTTGGCGCCCTACCTACAGGAACAACAGCACTGGGGATGCGGGCTTTCCCAGAGACGGAACATCTCATGGCCCTCGGCCTCGGCAGAGCCTCTTTCCGAAAAGGCAAACGTCCGGCTCCTTCTCCCACAGGGAAGGGCCCAGCCCTGAAAGCTCTTGCTGCTCTTCCCCTTCCCAAGGCGCCCTATCTACAGGCAAAACAGCACTGGGCATCTGGGCTTTCCCAGAGACGGAACATCTCATGGCCCTCGGCCTCGGCAGAGCCTCTTTCCGAAAAGGCAAACGTCCGGCTCCTTCTCCCACAGGGAAGGGCCCAGCCCTGAAAGCTCTTGCTGCTCTTCCCCTTCCCTTGGCGCCCTACCTACAGGAACAACAGCACTGGGCATCCGGGCTTTCCCAGACAAGGAACATCTCATGGCCCTCGGCCTCAGCAGAGCCTCTTTCCGAAAAGGCAAACGTCCGGCTCCTTCTCCCACAGGGAAGGGCCCAGCCCTGAAAGCTCCTGCTGCTCTTCCCCTTCCCTTGGCGCCCTACCTACAGGCACAACAGCACTGGGCATCTGGGCTTTCCCAGAGATGGAACATCTCATGGCCCTCGGTCTCGGAAGAGCCTCTTTCCGAAAAGGCAAACGTCCGGCTCCTTCTCCCACAGGGAAGGGCCCAGCCCTGAAAGCTCTTGCTGCTCTTCCCCTTCCCTTAGTGCCCTACCTACAGGAACAACAGCACTGGGCATCCGGGCTTTCCCAGACAAGGAACATCTCATGGCCCTCATCCTCGGCAGAGCCTCTTTCCGAAAAGGCAAACATCCGGCTCCTTCTCCCACAGGGAAGGGCCCAGCCCTGAAAGCTCTTGCTGCTCTTCCCCTTCCCAAGGCGCCCTACCTACAGGCACAACAGCACTGGGCATCCGGGCTTTCCCAGACAAGGAACATCTCATGGCCCTCGGCCTCGGCAGAGCCTCTTTCCAAAAAGGCAAACGTCCGGCTCCTTCTCCCACAGGGAAGGGCCCAGCCCTGAAAGCTCTTGCTGCTCTTCCCCTTCCCTTGGCGCCCTATCTACAGGCACAACAGCACTGGGCATCCGGGCTTTCCCAGACACGGAACATCTCATGGCCCTCAGCCTCGGCGGAGCCTCTTTCCGAAAAGGCAAACGTCCGGCTCCTTCTCCCACAGGGAAGGGCCCAGCCCTGAAAGCTCTTGCTGCTCTTCCCCTTCCCAAGGCGCCCTACCTACAGGCACAACAGCACTGGGGATCCGTGCTTTCCCAGAGACGGAACATCTCATGGCCCTCATCCTCGGCAGAGCCTCTTTCCGAAAAGGCAAACGTCCGGCTCCTTCTCCCACAGGGAAGGGCCCAGCCCTGAAAGCTCTTGCTGCTCTTCCCCTTCCCAAGGCGCCCTATCTACAGGCACAACAGCACTGGGCATCCGGGCTTTCCCAGACAAGGAAGATCTCATGGCCCTCAGCCTCGGCAGAGCCTCTTTCCGAAAAGGCAAACGTCCGGCTCCTTCTCCCACAGGGAAGGGCCCAGCCCTGAAAGCTCTTGCTGCTCTTCCCCTTTCCTTGGCGCCCTACCTACAGGCACAACAGCACTGGGCATCCGGGCTTTCCCAGACAAGGAACATCTCATGGCCCTCGGCCTCGGCAGAGCCTCTTTCCGAAAAGGCAAACGTCCGGCTCCTTCTCCCACAGGGAAGGGCCCAGCCCTGAAAGCTCTTGCTGCTCTTCCCCTTCCCAAGGCGCCCTACCTACAGGCACAACAGCACTGGGCATCCGTGCTTTCCCAGAGATGGAACATCTCATGGCCCTCGGTCTCGGAAGAGCCTCTTTCCGAAAAGGCAAACGTCCGGCTCCTTCTCCCACAGGGAAGGGCCCAGCCCTGAAAGCTCCTGCTGCTCTTCCCCTTCCCTTGGCGCCCTGCCTACAGGCACAACAGCACTGGGCATCTGGGCTTTCCCAGAGATGGAACATCTCATGGCCCTCGGTCTCGGAAGAGCCTCTTTCCGAAAAGGCAAACGTCCGGCTCCTTCTCCCACAGGGAAGGGCCCAGCCCTGAAAGCTCTTGCTGCTCTTCCCCTTCCCTTAGTGCCCTACCTACAGGAACAACAGCACTGGGCATCCGGGCTTTCCCAGACAAGGAACATCTCATGGCCCTCAGCCTCGGCAGAGCCTCTTTCCGAAAAGGCAAACGTCCGGCTCCTTCTCCCACAGGGAAGGGCCCAGCCCTGAAAGCTCTTGCTGCTCTTCCCCTTCCCTTGGCGCCCTATCTACAGGCACAACAGCACTGGGCATCCGGGCTTTCCCAGACACGGAACATCTCATGGCCCTCAGCCTCGGCGGAGCCTCTTTCCGAAAAGGCAAACGTCCGGCTCCTTCTCCCACAGGGAAGGGCCCAGCCCTGAAAGCTCTTGCTGCTCTTCCCCTTCCCAAGGCGCCCTACCTACAGGCACAACAGCACTGGGGATCCGTGCTTTCCCAGACAAGGAAGATCTCATGGCCCTCGGCCTCGGCAGAGCCTCTTTCCGAAAAGGCAAACGTCCGGCTCCTTCTCCCACAGGGAAGGGCCCAGCCCTGAAAGCTCCTGCTGCTCTTCCCCTTCCCAAGGCGCCCTACCTACAGGCACAACAGCACTGGGCATCCGTGCTTTCCCAGAGATGGAACATCTCATGGCCCTCGGTCTCGGAAGAGCCTCTTTCCGAAAAGGCAAACGTCCGGCTCCTTCTCCCACAGGGAAGGGCCCAGCCCTGAAAGCTCTTGCTGCTCTTCCCCTTCCCAAGGCGCCCTACCTACAGGCACAACAGCACTTGGCATCCGGCCTTTCCCAGACACGGAACATCTCATGGCCCTCGGCCTCGGCAGAGCCTCTTTCCGAAAAGGCAAACGTCCGGCTCCTTCTCCCACAGGGAAGGGCCCAGCCCTGAAAGCTCCTGCTGCTCTTCCCCTTCCCAAGGCGCCCTACCTACAGGCACAACAGCACTGGGCATCCGTGCTTTCCCAGAGATGGAACATCTCATGGCCCTCGGTCTCGGAAGAGCCTCTTTCCGAAAAGGCAAACGTCCGGCTCCTTCTCCCACAGGGAAGGGCCCAGCCCTGAAAGCTCTTGCTGCTCTTCCCCTTCCCAAGGCGCCCTACCTACAGGCACAACAGCACTTGGCATCCGGCCTTTCCCAGACACGGAACATCTCATGGCCCTCGGCCTCGGCAGAGCCTCTTTCCGAAAAGGCAAACGTCCGGCTCCTTCTCCCACAGGGAAGGGCCCAGCCCTGAAAGCTCTTGCTGCTCTTCCCCTTCCCAAGGCGCCCTATCTACAGGCACAACAGCACTGGGCATCCGGGCTTTCCCAGACACGGAACATCTCATGGCCCTCGGTCTCGGAAGAGCCTCTTTCCGAAAAGGCAAACGTCCGGCTCCTTCTCCCACAGGGAAGGGCCCAGCCCTGAAAGCTCTTGCTGCTCTTCCCCTTCCCTTGGCGCCCTACCTACAGGCACAACAGCACTGGGCATCCGGGCTTTCCCAGACAAGGAATATCTCATGGCCCTCGGTCTCGGAAGAGCCTCTTTCCGAAAAGGCAAACGTCCGGCTCCTTCTCCCACAGGGAAGGGCCCAGCCCTGAAAGCTCTTGCTGCTCTTCCCCTTCCCAAGGCGCCCTACCTACAGGCACAACAGCACTGGGCCTCCGGGCCTTCCCTGACACAGAACATCTCATGGACCTCGGCCTCGGCAGATCCTCTTTCCGAAAAGGCAAACGTCCGGCTCCTTCTCCCACAGGGAAGGGCCCAGCCCTGAAAGCTCTTGCTGCTCTTCCCCTTCCCTTGGTGCCCTACCTACAGGCACAACAGCACTGGGCATCCGGGCTTTCCCAGAGATGGAACATCTCATGGCCCTCAGCCTCGGCGGAGCCTCTTTCCAAAAAGGCAAAAGTCCGGCTCCTTCTCCCACAGGGAAGGGCCCAGCCCTGAAAGCTCTTGCTGCTCTTCCCCTTCCCTTGGCACCCTACCTACAGGCACAACAGCACTGGGCATCCGGGCTTTCCCAGAGACGGAACATCTCATGGCCCTCAGCCTCGGCAGAGCCTCTTTCCGAAAAGGCAAACGTCCGGCTCCTTCTCCCACAGGGAAGGGCCCAGCCCTGAAAGCTCTTGCTGCTCTTCCCCTTCCCTTGGCGCCCTACCTACAGGCACAACAGCACTGGGCATCCGAGCCTTCCCTGACACGGAACATCTCATGGCCCTCGGCCTCGGAAGAGCCTCTTTCCGAAAAGGCAAACGTCCGGCTCCTTCTCCCACAGGGAAGGGCCCAGCCCTGAAAGCTCTTGCTGCTCTTCCCCTTCCCAAGGCGCCCTACCTACAGGAACAACAGCACTGGGCATCAGGGCTTTCCCAGAGACGGAACATCTCATGGCCCTCGGCCTCGGCAGAGCCTCTTTCCAAAAAGGCAAACGTCCGGCTCCTTCTCCCACAGGGAAGGGCCCAGCCCTGAAAGCTGTTCCTGCTCTTCCCCTTCCCTTGGCGCCCTATCTACAGGCACAACAGCACTGGGCATCAGGGCTTTCCCAGAGACGGAACATCTCATAGCCCTCGGCCTCGGCAGAGCCTCTTTCCGAAAAGGCAAACGTCCGGCTCCTTCTCCCACAGGGAAGGGCCCAGCCCTGAAAGCTCCTGATGCTCTTCCCCTTCCCTTGGCGCCCTACCTTCAGGCACAACAGCACTGGGGATGCGGGCTTTCCCAGACACGGAACATCTCATGGCCCTCGGCCTCGGCAGAGCCTCTTTCCGAAAAGGCAAACGTCCGGCTCCTTCTCCCACAGGGAAGGGCCCAGCCCTGAAAGCTCTTGCTGCTCTTCCCCTTCCCTTGGCGCCCTGCCTACAGGCACAACAGCACTGGGCATCCGGGCTTTCCCAGACACGGAACATCTCATGGCCCTCGGCCTCGGCAGAGCCTCTTTCCGAAAAGGCAAACGTCCGGCTCCTTCTCCCACAGGGAAGGGCCCAGCCCTGAAAGCTCTTGCTGCTCTTCCCCTTCCCTTGGCGCCCTACCTACAGGCACAACAGCACTGGGCATCCGGGCTTTCCCAGACAAGGAACATCTCATGGCCCTCGGCCTCGGCAGAGCCTCTTTCCGAAAAGGCAAACCTCCGGCTCCTTCTCCCACAGGGAAGGGCCCAGCCCTGAAAGCTCTTGCTGCTCTTCCCCTTCCCAAGGCGCCCTACCTACAGGCACAACAGCACTGGGGATCCGGGCTTTCCCAGACACGGAACATCTCATGGCCCTCATCCTCGGCAGAGCCTCTTTCCGAAAAGGCAAACGTCCGGCTCCTTCTCCCACAGGGAAGGGCCCAGCCCTGAAAGCTCTTGCTGCTCTTCCCCTTCCCTTGGTGCCCTATCTACAGGCACAACAGCACTGGGCATCCGGGCTTTCCCAGACACGGAACATCTCATGGCCCTCATCCTCGGCAGAGCCTCTTTCCGAAAAGGCAAACGTCCGGCTCCTTCTCCCACAGGGAAGGGCCCAGCCCTGAAAGCTCTTGCTGCTCTTCCCCTTCCCTTGGTGCCCTATCTACAGGCACAACAGCACTGGGCATCCGGGCTTTCCCAGACACGGAACATCTCATGGCCCTCGGCCTCGGCAGAGCCTCTTTCCGAAAAGGCAAACGTCCGGCTCCTTCTCCCACAGGGAAGGGCCCAGCCCTGAAAGCTCTTGCTGCTCTTCCCCTTCCCTTGGGGCCCTATCTACAGGCACAACAGCACTGGGCATCCGGGCTTTCCCAGACACGGAACATCTCATGGCCCTCGGCCTCGGCAGAGCCTCTTTCCGAAAAGGCAAACGTCCGGCTCCTTCTCCCACAGGGAAGGGCCCAGCCCTGAAAGCTCTTGCTGCTCTTCCCCTTCCCAAGGCGCCCTATCTACAGGCACAACAGCACTGGGCATCCGGGCTTTCCCAGACACGGAACATCTCATGGCCCTCATCCTCGGCAGAGCCTCTTTCCGAAAAGGCAAACGTCCGGCTCCTTCTCCCACAGGGAAGGGCCCAGCCCTGAAAGCTCTTGCTGCTCTTCCCCTTCCCTTGGCGCCCTATCTACAGGCACAACAGCACTGGGCATCAGGGCTTTCCCAGACACGGAACATCTCATGGCCCTCGGCCTCGGCAGAGCCTCTTTCCGAAAAGGCAAACGTCCGGCTCCTTCTCCCACAGGGAAGGGCCCAGCCCTGAAAGCTCTTGCTGCTCTTCCCCTTCCCAACGCGCCCTACCTACAGGCACAACAGCACTGGGCATCCGGGCTTTCCCAGAGATGGAACATCTCATGGCCCTCGGCCTCGGAAGAGCCTCTTTCCGAAAAGGCAAACGTCCGGCTCCTTCTCCCACAGGGAAGGGCCCAGCCCTGAAAGCTCTTGCTGCTCTTCCCCTTCCCTTGGCGCCCTATCTACAGGCACAACAGCACTGGGCATCCGGGCTTTCCCAGACACGGAACATCTCATGGCCCTCGGCCTCGGCAGAGCCTCTTTCCGAAAAGGCAAACGTCCGGCTCCTTCTCCCACAGGGAAGGGCCCAGCCCTGAAAGCTCTTGCTGCTCTTCCCCTTCCCTTGGCGCCCTATCTACAGGCACAACAGCACTGGGCATCCGGGCTTTCCCAGACACGGAACATCTCATGGCCCTCGGCCTCGGCAGAGCCTCTTTCCGAAAAGGCAAACGTCCGGCTCCTTCTCCCACAGGGAAGGGCCCAGCCCTGAAAGCTCTTGCTGCTCTTCCCCTTCCCTTGGCGCCCTACCTACAGGCACAACAGCACTGGGCATCCGGGCTTTCCCAGACAAGGAACATCTCATGGCCCTCGGCCTCGGCAGAGCCTCTTTCCGAAAAGGCAAACGTCCGGCTCCTTCTCCCACAGGGAAGGGCCCAGCCCTGAAAGCTCTTGCTGCTCTTCCCCTTCCCTTGGCGCCCTACCTACAGGCACAACAGCACTGGGCATCCTTGCTTTCCCAGACACGGAACATCTCATGGCCCTCATCCTCGGCAGAGCCTCTTTCCGAAAAGGCAAACGTCCGGCTCCTTCTCCCACAGGGAAGGGCCCAGCCCTGAAAGCTCTTGCTGCTCTTCCCCTTCCCTTGGTGCCCTATCTACAGGCACAACAGCACTGGGCATCCGGGCTTTCCCAGAGACGGAACATCTCATGGCCCTCGTTCTCGGAAGAGCCTCTTTCCGAAAAGGCAAACGTCCGGCTCCTTCTCCCACAGGGAAGGGCCCAGCCCTGAAAGCTCTTGCTGCTCTTCCCCTTCCCTTGGCACCCTACCTACAGGAACAACAGCACTGGGCATCCGGGCTTTCCCAGACAAGGAACATCTCATGGCCCTCGGCCTCGGCAGAGCCTCTTTCCGAAAAGGCAAACGTCCGGCTCCTTCTCCCACAGGGAAGGGCCCAGCCCTGAAAGCTCTTGCTGCTCTTCCCCTTCCCAAGGCGCCCTACCTACAGGCACAACAGCACTGGGCATCCGGGCTTTCCCAGACAAGGAACATCTCATGGCCCTCGGCCTCGGCAGAGCCTCTTTCCGAAAAGGCAAACGTCCGGCTCCTTCTCCCACAGGGAAGGGCCCAGCCCTGAAAGCTCTTGCTGCTCTTCCCCTTCCCTTGGCGCCCTACCTACAGGCACAACAGCACTGGGCATCCGAGCCTTCCCTGACACGGAACATCTCATGGCCCTCGGCCTCGGAAGAGCCTCTTTCCGAAAAGGCAAACGTCCGGCTCCTTCTCCCACAGGGAAGGGCCCAGCCCTGAAAGCTCTTGCTGCTCTTCCCCTTCCCTTGGCGCCCTACCTACAGGAACAACAGCACTGGGCATCCGGGCTTTCTCAGAGACGGAACATCTCATGGCCCTCGGCCTCGGCAGAGCCTCTTTCCGAAAAGGCAAACGTCCGGCTCCTTCTCCCACAGGGAAGGGCCCAGCCCTGAAAGCTCTTGCTGCTCTTCCCCTTCCCTTGCCGCCCTACCTACAGGCACAACAGCACTGGGCATCCGGGCTTTCCCAGAGACGGAACATCTCATGGCCCTCGGCCTCGGCAGAGCCTCTTTCCGAAAAGGCAAACGTCCGGCTCCTTCTCCCACAGGGAAGGGCCCAGCCCTGAAAGCTCCTGATGCTCTTCCCCTTCCCAAGGCGCCCTACCTACAGGCACAACAGCACTGGGGATGCGGGCTTTCCCAGACACGGAACATCTCATGGCCCTCGGCCTCGGCAGAGCCTCTTTCCGAAAAGGCAAACGTCCGGCTCCTTCTCCCACAGGGAAGGGCCCAGCCCTGAAAGCTCTTGCTGCTCTTCCCCTTCCCTTGGCGCCCTATCTACAGGCACAACAGCACTGGGGATCCGTGCTTTCCCAGACACGGAACATCTCATGGCCCTCGGCCTCGGCAGAGCCTCTTTCCGAAAAGGCAAACGTCCGGCTCCTTCTCCCACAGGGAAGGGCCCAGCCCTGAAAGCTCTTGCTGCTCTTCCCCTTCCCAAGGCGCCCTACCTACAGGCACAACAGCACTGGGCATCCGGGCTTTCCCAGAGACGGACCATCTCATGGACCTCGGCCTCGGCAGAGCCTCTTTCCGAAAAGGCAAACGTCCGGCTCCTTCTCCCACAGGGAAGGGCCCAGCCCTGAAAGCTCTTGCTGCTCTTCCCCTTCCCAAGGCGCCCTACCTACAGGCACAACAGCACTGGGCATCCGGGCTTTCCCAGACACGGAACATCTCATGGCCCTCATCCTCGGCAGAGCCTCTTTCCGAAAAGGCAAACGTCCGGCTCCTTCTCCCACAGGGAAGGGCCCAGCCCTGAAAGCTCTTGCTGCTCTTCCCCTTCCCTTGGTGCCCTATCTACAGGCACAACAGCACTGGGCATCCGGGCTTTCCCAGACACGGAACATCTCATGGCCCTCGGCCTCGGCAGAGCCTCTTTCCGAAAAGGCAAACGTCCGGCTCCTTCTCCCACAGGGAAGGGCCCAGCCCTGAAAGCTCTTGCTGCTCTTCCCCTTCCCTTGGTGCCCTATCTACAGGCACAACAGCACTGGGCATCCGGGCTTTCCCAGACACGGAACATCTCATGGCCCTCGGCCTCGGCAGAGCCTCTTTCCGAAAAGGCAAACGTCCGGCTCCTTCTCCCACAGGGAAGGGCCCAGCCCTGAAAGCTCTTGCTGCTCTTCCCCTTCCCTTGGCGCCCTACCTACAGGCACAACAGCACTGGGCATCCGTGCTTTCCCAGACACGGAACCTCTCATGGCCCTCATCCTCGGCAGAGCCTCTTTCCGAAAAGGCAAACGTCCGGCTCCTTCTCCCACAGGGAAGGGCCCAGCCCTGAAAGCTCTTGCTGCTCTTCCCCTTCCCAAGGCGCCCTATCTACAGGCACAACAGCACTGGGCATCCGGGCTTTCCCAGAGACGGAACATCTCATGGCCCTCGGCCTCGGCAGAGCCTCTTTCCGAAAAGGCAAACGTCCGGCTCCTTCTCCCACAGGGAAGGGCCCAGCCCTGAAAGCTCTTGCTGCTCTTCCCCTTGCCTTGGCGCCCTACCTACAGGCACAACAGCACTGGGCATCCGGGCTTTCCCAGACACGGAACATCTCATGGCCCTCGGCCTCGGCAGAGCCTCTTTCCGAAAAGGCAAACGTCCGGCTCCTTCTCCCACAGGGAAGGGCCCAGCCCTGAAAGCTCTTGCTGCTCTTCCCCTTCCCTTGGCGCCCTACCTACAGGCACAACAGCACTGGGCATCCGGGCTTTCCCAGACACGGAACATCTCATGGCCCTCAGCCTCGGCAGAGCCTCTTTCCGAAAAGGCAAACGTCCGGCTCCTTCTCCCACAGGGAAGGGCCCAGCCCTGAAAGCTCTTGCTGCTCTTCCCCTTCCCAAGGCGCCCTACCTACAGGCACAACAGCACTGGGCATCCGGGCTTTCCCAGACAAGGAACATCTCATGGCCCTCGGCCTCGGCAGAGCCTCTTTCCGAAAAGGCAAACGTCCGGCTCCTTCTCCCACAGGGAAGGGCCCAGCCCTGAAAGCTCTTGCTGCTCTTCCCCTTCCCTTGCCGCCCTACCTACAGGCACAACAGCACTGGGCATCCGGGCTTTCCCAGACACGGAACATCTCATGGCCCTCGGCCTCGGCAGAGCCTCTTTCCGAAAAGGCAAACGTCCGGCTCCTTCTCCCACAGGGAAGGGCCCAGCCCTGAAAGCTCTTGCTGCTCTTCCCCTTCCCTTGCCGCCCTACCTACAGGCACAACAGCACTGGGCATCCGGGCTTTCCCAGAGACGGAACATCTCATGGCCCTCGGCCTCGGCAGAGCCTCTTTCCGAAAAGGCAAACGTCCGGCTCCTTCTCCCACAGGGAAGGGCCCAGCCCTGAAAGCTCTTGCTGCTCTTCCCCTTCCCTTGCCGCCCTACCTACAGGCACAACAGCACTGGGCATCCAGGCTTTCCCAGACACGGAACATCTCATGGCCCTCGGCCTCGGCAGAGCCTCTTTCCGAAAAGGCAAACGTCCGGCTCCTTCTCCCACAGGGAAGGGCCCAGCCCTGAAAGCTCTTGCTGCTCTTCCCCTTCCCAAGGCGCCCTATCTACAGGCACAACAGCAGTGGGGATCCGGGCTTTCCCAGACTAGGAACATCTCATGGCCCTCATCCTCGGCAGAGCCTCTTTCCGAAAAGGCAAACGTCCGGCTCCTTCTCCCACAGGGAAGGGCCCAGCCCTGAAAGCTCTTGCTGCTCTTCCCCTTCCCTTGCCGCCCTACCTACAGGCACAACAGCACTGGGCATCGGGGCTTTCCCAGACACGGAACATCTCATGGCCCTCGGCCTCGGCAGAGCCTCTTTCCGAAAAGGCAAACGTCCGGCTCCTTCTCCCACAGGGAAGGGCCCAGCCCTGAAAGCTCTTGCTGCTCTTCCCCTTCCCAAGGTGCCCTACCTACAGGCACAACAGCACTGGGCATCCGGGCTTTCCCAGACAAGGAACATCTCATGGCCCTCGGCCTCGGCAGAGCCTCTTTCCGAAAAGGCAAACGTCCGGCTCCTTCTCCCACAGGGAAGGGCCCAGCCCTGAAAGCTCTTGCTGCTCTTCCCCTTCCCAAGGCGCCCTACCTACAGGCACAACAGCACTGGGCATCCGGGCTTTCCCAGACACGGAACATCTCATGGCCCTCATCCTCGGCAGAGCCTCTTTCCGAAAAGGCAAACGTCCGGCTCCTTCTCCCACAGGGAAGGGCCCAGCCCTGAAAGCTCCTGCTGCTCTTCCCCTTCCCAAGGCGCCCTACCTACAGGCACAAGAGCACTGGGCATCCGGGCTTTCCCAGAGACGGAACATCTCATGGCCCTCAGCCTCGGCAGAGCCTCTTTCCGAAAAGGCAAACGTCCGGCTCCTTCTCCCACAGGGAAGGGCCCAGCCCTGAAAGCTCTTGCTGCTCTTCCCCTTCCCTTGGCACCCTACCAACACGCACAACAGCACTGGGCATCCGGGCTTTCCCAGAGACGGAACATCTCATGGCCCTCGGCCTCGGCAGAGCCTCTTTCCGAAAAGGCAAACGTCCGGCTCCTTCTCCCACAGGGAAGGGCCCAGCCCTGAAAGCTCTTGCTGCTCTTCCCCTTCCCAAGGCGCCCTACCTACAGGCACAACAGCACTGGGGATCCGGGCTTTCCCAGAGACGGAACATCTCATGGCCCTCGGCCTCGGCAGAGCCTCTTTCCGAAAAGGCAAACGTCCGGCTCCTTCTCCCACAGGGAAGGGCCCAGCCCTGAAAGCTCTTGCTGCTCTTCCCCTTCCCTTGGCGCCCTACCTACAGGCACAACAGCACTGGGGATCCGTGCTTTCCCAGACACGGAACATCTCATGGCCCTCATCCTCGGCAGAGCCTCTTTCCGAAAAGGCAAACGTCCGGCTCCTTCTCCCACAGGGAAGGGCCCAGCCCTGAAAGCTCTTGCTGCTCTTCCCCTTCCCTTGGCGCCCTACCTACAGGCACAACAGCACTGGGGATCCGTGCTTTCCCAGACACGGAACATCTCATGGCCCTCATCCTCGGCAGAGCCTCTTTCCGAAAAGGCAAACGTCCGGCTCCTTCTCCCACAGGGAAGGGCCCAGCCCTGAAAGCTCTTGCTGCTCTTCCCCTTCCCTTGGCGCCCTATCTACAGGCACAACAGCACTGGGCATCCGGGCTTTCCCAGACACGGAACATCTCATGGCCCTCAGCCTCGGCAGAGCCTCTTTCCGAAAAGGCAAACGTCCGGCTCCTTCTCCCACAGGGAAGGGCCCAGCCCTGAAAGCTCTTGCTGCTCTTCCCCTTCCCAAGGCGCCCTATCTACAGGCACAACAGCACTGGGCATCCGGGCTTTCCCAGAGACGGAACATCTCATGGCCCTCGGCCTCGGCAGAGCCTCTTTCCGAAAAGGCAAACGTCCGGCTCCTTCTCCCACAGGGAAGGGCCCAGCCCTGAAAGCTCTTGCTGCTCTTCCCCTTCCCAAGGCGCCCTACCTACAGGCACAACAGCACTGGGCATCCGGGCTTTCCCAGACACGGAACATCTCATGGCCCTCGGCCTCGGCAGAGCCTCTTTCCGAAAAGGCAAACGTCCGGCTCCTTCTCCCACACGGAAGGGCCCAGCCCTGAAAGCTCCTGATGCTCTTCCCCTTCCCTTGGCGCCCTACCTACAGGCACAACAGCACTGGGCATCCGGGCTTTCCCAGACAAGGAACATCTCATGGCCCTCGGCCTCGGCAGAGCCTCTTTCCGAAAAGGCAAACGTCCGGCTCCTTCTCCCACAGGGAAGGGCCCAGCCCTGAAAGCTCTTGCTGCTCTTCCCCTTCCCTTGGCGCCCTACCTACAGGCACAACAGCACTGGGGATCCGTGCTTTCCCAGAGACGGAACATCTCATGGCCCTCATCCTCGGCAGAGCCTCTTTCCGAAAAGGCAAACGTCCGGCTCCTTCTCCCACAGGGAAGGGCCCAGCCCTGAAAGCTCTTGCTGCTCTTCCCCTTCCCTTGGCGCCCTACCTACAGGCACAACAGCACTGGGCATCCGGGCTTTCCCAGACACGGAACATCTCATGGCCCTCAGCCTCGGCAGAGCCTCTTTCCGAAAAGGCAAACGTCCGGCTCCTTCTCCCACAGGGAAGGGCCCAGCCCTGAAAGCTCTTGCTGCTCTTCCCCTTCCCAAGGCGCCCTATCTACAGGCACAACAGCACTGGGCATCCGGGCTTTCCCAGAGACGGAACATCTCATGGCCCTCGGCCTCGGCAGAGCCTCTTTCCGAAAAGGCAAACGTCCGGCTCCTTCTCCCACAGGGAAGGGCCCAGCCCTGAAAGCTCCTGCTGCTCTTCCCCTTCCCAAGGCGCCCTACCTACAGGCACAACAGCACTGGGCATCCGGGCTTTCCCAGACAAGGAACATCTCATGGCCCTCGGTCTCGGAAGAGCCTCTTTCCGAAAAGGCAAACGTCCGGCTCCTTCTCCCACAGGGAAGGGCCCAGCCCTGAAAGCTCTTGCTGCTCTTCCCCTTCCCTTGGCGCCCTACCTACAGGAACAACAGCACTGGGCATCCGGGCTTTCCCAGACAAGGAACATCTCATGGCCCTCGGCCTCGGCAGAGCCTCTTTCCGAAAAGGCAAACGTCCGGCTCCTTCTCCCACAGGGAAGGGCCCAGCCCTGAAAGCTCTTGCTGCTCTTCCCCTTCCCTTGGCGCCCTACCTACAGGCACAACAGCACTGGGCATCCGGGCTTTCCCAGACACGGAACATCTCATGGCCCTCGGCCTCGGCAGAGCCTCTTTCCGAAAAGGCAAACGTCCGGCTCCTTCTCCCACAGGGAAGGGCCCAGCCCTGAAAGCTCTTGCTGCTCTTCCCCTTCCCAAGGTGCCCTATCTACAGGCACAACAGCACTGGGCATCCGGGCTTTCCCAGAGACGGAACATCTCATGGCCCTCATCCTCGGCAGAGCCTCTTTCCGAAAAGGCAAACGTCCGGCTCCTTCTCCCACAGGGAAGGGCCCAGCCCTGAAAGCTCTTGCTGCTCTTCCCCTTCCCTTGGCGCCCTATCTACAGGCACAACAGCACTGGGCATCCGGGCTTTCCCAGACACGGAACATCTCATGGCCCTCGGCCTCGGAAGAGCCTCTTTCCGAAAAGGCAAACGTCCGGCTCCTTCTCCCACAGGGAAGGGCCCAGCCCTGAAAGCTCTTGCTGCTCTTCCCCTTCCCAAGGCGCCCTATCTACAGGCACAACAGCACTGGGCATCCGGGCTTTCCCAGACACGGAACATCTCATGGCCCTCGGCCTCGGCAGAGCCTCTTTCCGAAAAGGCAAACGTCCGGCTCCTTCTCCCACAGGGAAGGGCCCAGCCCTGAAAGCTCTTGCTGCTCTTCCCCTTCCCTTGGCGCCCTGCCTACAGGCACAACAGCACTGGTGATCCAGGCTTTCCCAGACACGGAACATCTCATGGCCCTCGGCCTCAGCAGAGCCTCTTTCCGAAAAGGCAAACGTCCGGCTCCTTCTCCCACAGGGAAGGGCCCAGCCCTGAAAGCTCTTGCTGCTCTTCCCCTTCCCAAGGCGCCCTACCTACAGGCACAACAGCACTGGGCATCCGGGCTTTCCCAGACAAGGAACATCTCATGGCCCTCGGCCTCGGCAGAGCCTCTTTCCGAAAAGGCAAACGTCCGGCTCCTTCTCCCACAGGGAAGGGCCCAGCCCTGAAAGCTCTTGCTGCTCTTCCCCTTCCCTTGGCGCCCTATATACAGGCACAACAGCACTGGGCATCCGGGCTTTCCCAGAGACGGAACATCTCATGGCCCTCGGCCTCGGCAGAGCCTCTTTCCGAAAAGGCAAACGTCCGGCTCCTTCTCCCACAGGGAAGGGCCCAGCCCTGAAAGCTCTTGCTGCTCTTCCCCTTCCCAAGGCGCCCTATCTACAGGCACAACAGCACTGGGCATCCGGGCTTTCCCAGACACGGAACATCTCATGGCCCTCGGCCTCGGCAGAGCCTCTTTCCGAAAAGGCAAACGTCCGGCTCCTTCTCCCACAGGGAAGGGCCCAGCCCTGAAAGCTCTTGCTGCTCTTCCCCTTCCCAAGGCGCCCTATCTACAGGCACAACAGCACTGGGGATCCGGGCTTTCCCAGACAAGGAACATCTCATGGCCCTCGGCCTCGGCAGAGCCTCTTTCCGAAAAGGCAAACGTCCGGCTCCTTCTCCCACAGGGAAGGGCCCAGCCCTGAAAGCTCTTGCTGCTCTTCCCCTTCCCAAGGCGCCCTACCTACAGGCACAACAGCACTGGGCATCCGGGCTTTCCCAGACACGGAACATCTCATGGCCCTCGGCCTCGGCAGAGCCTCTTTCCGAAAAGGCAAACGTCCGGCTCCTTCTCCCACAGGGAAGGGCCCAGCCCTGAAAGCTCTTGCTGCTCTTCCCCTTCCCTTGGTGCCCTATCTACAGGCACAACAGCACTGGTCATCCGGGCTTTCCCAGACAAGGAACATCTCATGGCCCTCGGCCTCGGCAGAGCCTCTTTCCGAAAAGGCAAACGTCCGGCTCCTTCTCCCACAGGGAAGGGCCCAGCCCTGAAAGCTCTTGCTGCTCTTCCCCTTCCCTTGGCGCCCTATCTACAGGCACAACAGCACTGGGCATCCGGGCTTTCCCAGACACGGAACATCTCATGGCCCTCATCCTCGGCAGAGCCTCTTTCCGAAAAGGCAAACGTCCGGCTCCTTCTCCCACAGGGAAGGGCCCAGCCCTGAAAGCTCTTGCTGCTCTTCCCCTTCCCAAGGCGCCCTATCTACAGGCACAACAGCACTGGGCATACGGGCTTTCCCAGAGACGGAACATCTCATGGCCCTCGGCCTCGGCAGAGCCTCTTTCCGAAAAGGCAAACGTCCGGCTCCTTCTCCCACAGGGAAGGGCCCAGCCCTGAAAGCTCTTGCTGCTCTTCCCCTTCCCTTGGCACCCTACCTACAGGCACAACAGCACTGGGCATCCGGGCTTTCCCAGACAAGGAACATCTCATGGCCCTCGGCCTCGGCAGAGCCTCTTTCCGAAAAGGCAAACGTCCGGCTCCTTCTCCCACAGGGAAGGGCCCAGCCCTGAAAGCTCTTGCTGCTCTTCCCCTTCCCAAGGCGCCCTACCTACAGGCACAACAGCACTGGGCATCTGGGCTTTCCCAGACAAGGAACATCTCATGGCCCTCGGCCTCGGCAGAGCCTCTTTCCGAAAAGGCAAACGTCCGGCTCCTTCTCCCACAGGGAAGGGCCCAGCCCTGAAAGCTCTTGCTGCTCTTCCCCTTCCCAAGGCGCCCTACCTACAGGCACAACAGCACTGGGCATCCGGGCTTTCCCAGACAAGGAACATCTCATGGCCCTCGGCCTCGGCAGAGCCTCTTTCCGAAAAGGCAAACGTCCGTCTCCTTCTCCCACAGGGAAGGGCCCAGCCCTGAAAGCTCTTGCTGCTCTTCCCCTTCCCTTGGGGCCCTACCTACAGGCACAACAGCACTGGGCATCCGGGCTTTCCCAGACACGGAACATCTCATGGCCCTCGGCCTCGGCAGAGCCTCTTTCCGAAAAGGCAAACCTCCGGCTCCTTCTCCCACAGGGAAGGGCCCAGCCCTGAAAGCTCTTGCTGCTCTTCCCCTTCCCAAGGCGCCCTGCCTACAGGCACAACAGCACTGGGCATCCGGGCTTTCCCAGACACGGAACATCTCATGGCCCTCGGCCTCGGCAGAGCCTCTTTCCGAAAAGGCAAACGTCCGGCTCCTTCTCCCACAGGGAAGGGCCCAGCCCTGAAAGCTCTTGCTGCTCTTCCCCTTCCCTTGGGGCCCTATCTACAGGCACAACAGCACTGGCCATCCGGGCTTTCCCAGACACGGAACATCTCATGGCCCTCGGCCTCGGCAGAGCCTCTTTCCGAAAAGGCAAACGTCCGGCTCCTTCTCCCACAGGGAAGGGCCCAGCCCTGAAAGCTCTTGCTGCTCTTCCCCTTCCCAAGGCGCCCTATCTACAGGCACAACAGCACTGGGCATCCGGGCTTTCCCAGACACGGAACCTCTCATGGCCCTCAGCCTCGGCAGAGCCTCTTTCCGAAAAGGCAAACGTCCGGCTCCTTCTCCCACAGGGAAGGGCCCAGCCCTGAAAGCTCTTGCTGCTCTTCCCCTTCCCAAGGTGCCCTACCTACAGGCACAACAGCACTGGGCATCCGGGCTTTCCCAGAGACGGAACATCTCATGGCCCTCGGCCTCGGCAGAGCCTCTTTCCGAAAAGGCAAACGTCCGGCTCCTTCTCCCACAGGGAAGGGCCCAGCCCTGAAAGCTCTTGCTGCTCTTCCCCTTCCCAAGGCGCCCTACCTACAGGCACAACAGCACTGGGCATCCGTGCTTTCCCAGACACGGAACATCTCATGGCCCTCATCCTCGGCAGAGCCTCTTTCCGAAAAGGCAAACGTCCGGCTCCTTCTCCCACAGGGAAGGGCCCAGCCCTGAAAGCTCTTGCTGCTCTTCCCCTTCCCAAGGCGCCCTATCTACAGGCACAACAGCACTGGGGATCCGTGCTTTCCCAGAGACGGAACATCTCATGGCCCTCATCCTCGGCAGAGCCTCTTTCCGAAAAGGCAAACGTCCGGCTCCTTCTCCCACAGGGAAGGGCCCAGCCCTGAAAGCTCTTGCTGCTCTTCCCCTTCCCTTGGCGCCCTATCTACAGGCACAACAGCACTGGTGATCCAGGCTTTCCCAGACACGGAACATCTCATGGCCCTCGGCCTCGGCAGAGCCTCTTTCCGAAAAGGCAAACGTCCGGCTCCTTCTCCCACAGGGAAGGGCCCAGCCCTGAAAGCTCTTGCTGCTCTTCCCCTTCCCTTGGCGCCCTATCTACAGGCACAACAGCACTGGGCATCCGGGCTTTCCCAGAGACGGAACATCTCATGGCCCTCGGCCTCGGCAGAGCCTCTTTCCGAAAAGGCAAACGTCCGGCTCCTTCTCCCACAGGGAAGGGCCCAGCCCTGAAAGCTCTTGCTGCTCTTCCCTTTCCCAAGGGGCCCTACCTACAGGCACAACAGCACTGGGGATGCGTGCTTTCCCAGAGACGGAACATCTCATGGCCCTCGGCCTCGGCAGAGCCTCTTTCCGAAAAGGCAAACGTCCGGCTCCTTCTCCCACAGGGAAGGGCCCAGCCCTGAAAGCTCTTGCTGCTCTTCCCCTTCCCAAGGCGCCCTACCTACAGGCACAACAGCACTGGGGATCCGGGCTTTCCCAGACACGGAACATCTCATGGCCCTCATCCTCGGCAGAGCCTCTTTCCGAAAAGGCAAACGTCCGGCTCCTTCTCCCACAGGGAAGGGCCCAGCCCTGAAAGCTCTTGCTGCTCTTCCCCTTCCCTTGGTGCCCTATCTACAGGCACAACAGCACTGGGCATCCGGGCTTTCCCAGACACGGAACATCTCATGGCCCTCGGCCTCGGCAGAGCCTCTTTCCGAAAAGGCAAACGTCCGGCTCCTTCTCCCACAGGGAAGGGCCCAGCCCTGAAAGCTCTTGCTGCTCTTCCCCTTCCCTTGGGGCCCTATCTACAGGCACAACAGCACTGGGCATCCGGGCTTTCCCAGACACGGAACATCTCATGGCCCTCGGCCTCGGCAGAGCCTCTTTCCGAAAAGGCAAACGTCCGGCTCCTTCTCCCACAGGGAAGGGCCCAGCCCTGAAAGCTCTTGCTGCTCTTCCCCTTCCCAAGGCGCCCTATCTACAGGCACAACAGCACTGGGCATCCGGGCTTTCCCAGACACGGAACATCTCATGGCCCTCAGCCTCGGCAGAGCCTCTTTCCGAAAAGGCAAACGTCCGGCTCCTTCTCCCACAGGGAAGGGCCCAGCCCTGAAAGCTCTTGCTGCTCTTCCCCTTCCCAAGGTGCCCTACCTACAGGCACAACAGCACTGGGCATCCGGGCTTTCCCAGAGACGGATCATCTCATGGCCCTCGGCCTCGGCAGAGCCTCTTTCCGAAAAGGCAAACGTCCGGCTCCTTCTCCCACAGGGAAGGGCCCAGCCCTGAAAGCTCTTGCTGCTCTTCCCCTTCCCAAGGCGCCCTACCTACAGGCACAACAGCACTGGGCATCCGGGCTTTCCCAGAGATGGAACATCTCATGGCCCTCATCCTCGGCAGAGCCTCTTTCCGAAAAGGCAAACATCCGGCTCCTTCTCCCACAGGGAAGGGCCCAGCCCTGAAAGCTCTTGCTGCTCTTCCCCTTCCCAAGGCGCCCTATCTACAGGCACAACAGCACTGGGCATCCGGGCTTTCCCATAGACGGAACATCTCATGGCCCTCGGCCTCGGCAGAGCCTCTTTCCGAAAAGGCAAACGTCCGGCTCCTTCTCCCACAGGGAAGGGCCCAGCCCTGAAAGCTCTTGCTGCTCTTCCCCTTCCCTTGGCGCCCTACCTACAGGCACAACAGCACTGGGCATCCGGGCTTTCCCAGAGACGGAACATCTCATGGCCCTCGGCCTCGGCAGAGCCTCTTTCCGAAAAGGCAAACGTCCGGCTCCTTCTCCCACAGGGAAGGGCCCAGCCCTGAAAGCTCTTGCTGCTCTTCCCCTTCCCAAGGTGCCCTACCTACAGGCACAACAGCACTGGGGATGCGGGCTTTCCCAGAGACGGAACATCTCATGGCCCTCGGCCTCGGCAGAGCCTCTTTCCGAAAAGGCAAACGTCCGGCTCCTTCTCCCACAGGGAAGGGCCCAGCCCTGAAAGCTCTTGCTGCTCTTCCCCTTCCCTTGGTGCCCTACCTACAGGCACAACAGCACTGGTCATCCGGGCTTTCCCAGAGACGGAACATCTCATGGCCCTCGGTCTCGGAAGAGCCTCTTTCCGAAAAGGCAAACGTCCGGCTCCTTCTCCCACAGGGAAGGGCCCAGCCCTGAAAGCTCTTGCTGCTCTTCCCCTTCCCAAGGCGCCCTATCTACAGGCACAACAGCACTGGGCATCCGGGCTTTCCCAGACAAGGAACATCTCATGGCCCTCGGCCTCGGCAGAGCCTCTTTCCGAAAAGGCAAACGTCCGGCTCCTTCTCCCACAGGGAAGGGCCCAGCCCTGAAAGCTCTTGCTGCTCTTCCCCTTCCCTTGGGGCCCTATCTACAGGCACAACAGCACTGGGCATCCGGGCTTTCCCAGACACGGAACATCTCATGGCCCTCGGCCTCGGCAGAGCCTCTTTCCGAAAAGGCAAACGTCCGGCTCCTTCTCCCACAGGGAAGGGCCCAGCCCTGAAAGCTCTTGCTGCTCTTCCCCATCCCAAGGCGCCCTATCTACAGGCACAACAGCACTGGGCATCCGGGCTTTCCCAGACACGGAACATCTCATGGCCCTCAGCCTCGGCAGAGCCTCTTTCCGAAAAGGCAAACGTCCGGCTCCTTCTCCCACAGGGAAGGGCCCAGCCCTGAAAGCTCTTGCTGCTCTTCCCCTTCCCAAGGTGCCCTACCTACAGGCACAACAGCACTGGGCATCCGGGCTTTCCCAGACAAGGAACATCTCATGGCCCTCGGCCTCGGCAGAGCCTCTTTCCGAAAAGGCAAACGTCCGGCTCCTTCTCCCACAGGGAAGGGCCCAGCCCTGAAAGCTCTTGCTGCTCTTCCCCTTCCCTTGGCGCCCTATCTACAGGCACAACAGCACTGGGCATCCGGGCTTTCCCAGACACGGAACATCTCATGGCCCTCAGCCTCGGCAGAGCCTCTTTCCGAAAAGGCAAACATCCGGCTCCTTCTCCCACAGGGAAGGGCCCAGCCCTGAAAGCTCTTGCTGCTCTTCCCCTTCCCTTGGCGCCCTACCTACAGGCACAACAGCACTGGGCATCCGGGCTTTCCCAGAGACGGAACATCTCATGGCCCTCGGCCTCGGCAGAGCCTCTTTCCGAAAAGGCAAACGTCCGGCTCCTTCTCCCACAGGGAAGGGCCCAGCCCTGAAAGCTCTTGCTGCTCTTCCCCTTCCCAAGGCGCCCTACCTACAGGCACAACAGCACTGGGCATCCTTGCTTTCCCAGACACGGAACATCTCATGGCCCTCATCCTCGGCAGAGCCTCTTTCCGAAAAGGCAAACGTCCGGCTCCTTCTCCCACAGGGAAGGGCCCAGCCCTGAAAGCTCTTGCTGCTCTTCCCCTTCCCTTGGTGCCCTATCTACAGGCACAACAGCACTGGGCATCCGGGCTTTCCCAGACAAGGAACATCTCATGGCCCTCGGCCTCGGCAGAGCCTCTTTCCGAAAAGGCAAACGTCCGGCTCCTTCTCCCACAGGGAAGGGCCCAGCCCTGAAAGCTCTTGCTGCTCTTCCCCTTCCCAAGGCGCCCTATCTACAGGCACAACAGCACTGGGCATCCGGGCTTTCCCAGAGACGGAACATCTCATGGCCCTCGGCCTCGGCAGAGCCTCTTTCCGAAAAGGCAAACGTCCGGCTCCTTCTCCCACAGGGAAGGGCCCAGCCCTGAAAGCTCTTGCTGCTCTTCCCCTTCCCAAGGCGCCCTACCTACAGGCACAACAGCACTGGGCATCCGGGCCTTCCCTGACACGGAACATCTCATGGACCTCGGCCTTGGCAGAGCCTCTTTCCGAAAAGGCAAACGTCCGGCTCCTTCTCCCACAGGGAAGGGCCCAGCCCTGAAAGCTCTTGCTGCTCTTCCCCTTCCCTTGGCGCCCTATCTACAGGCACAACAGCACTGGGCATCCGGGCTTTCCCAGAGATGGAACATCTCATGGCCCTCGGCCTCGGCAGAGCCTCTTTCCGAAAAGGCAAACGTCCGGCTCCTTCTCCCACAGGGAAGGGCCCAGCCCTGAAAGCTCTTGCTGCTCTTCCCCTTCCCTTGGTACCCTACCTACAGAAACAACAGCACTGGGCATCCGGGCTTTCCCAGACACGGAACATCTCATGGCCCTCGGCCTCGGCAGAGCCTCTTTCCGAAAAGGCAAACGTCCGGCTCCTTCTCCCACAGGGAAGGGCCCAGCCCTGAAAGCTCTTGCTGCTCTTCCCCTTCCCAAGGCGCCCTATCTACAGGCACAACAGCACTGGGCATCCGGTCTTTCCCAGACACGGAACATCTCATGGCCCTCGGCCTCGGCAGAGCCTCTTTCCGAAAAGGCAAACGTCCGGCTCCTTCTCCCACAGGGAAGGGCCCAGCCCTGAAAGCTCTTGCTGCTCTTCCCCTTCCCAAGGCGCCCTATCTACAGGCACAACAGCACTGGGCATCCGGGCTTTCCCAGACAAGGAACATCTCATGGCCCTCGGCCTCGGCAGAGCCTCTTTCCGAAAAGGCAAACGTCCGGCTCCTTCTCCCACAGGGAAGGGCCCAGCCCTGAAAGCTCTTGCTGCTCTTCCCCTTCCCTTGGCGCCCTACCTACAGGCACAACAGCACTGGGGATCCGTGCTTTCCCAGACAAGGAACATCTCATGGCCCTCATCCTCGGCAGAGCCTCTTTCCGAAAAGGCAAACGTCCGGCTCCTTCTCCCACAGGGAAGGGCCCAGCCCTGAAAGCTCTTGCTGCTCTTCCCCTTCCCTTGGCGCCCTATCTACAGGCACAACAGCACTGGGCATCCGGGCTTTCCCAGACAAGGAACATCTCATGGCCCTCGGCCTCGGCAGAGCCTCTTTCCGAAGAGGCAAACGTCCGGCTCCTTCTCCCACAGGGAAGGGCCCAGCCCTGAAAGCTCTTGCTGCTCTTCCCCTTCCCTTGGCGCACTACCTACAGGCACAACAGCACTGGGCATCCGGGCTTTCCCAGAGACGGATCATCTCATGGCCCTCGGCCTCGGCAGAGCCTCTTTCTGAAAAGGCAAACGTCCGGCTCCTTCTCCCACAGGGAAGGGCCCAGCCCTGAAAGCTCCTGCTGCTCTTCCCCTTCCCTTGGCGCCCTACCTACAGGCACAACAGCACTGGGCATCTGGGCTTTCCCAGAGATGGAACCTCTCATGGCCCTCGGTCTCGGCAGAGCCTCTTTCCGAAAAGGCAAACGTCCGGCTCCTTCTCCCACAGGGAAGGGCCCAGCCCTGAAAGCTCTTGCTGCTCTTCCCCTTCCCAAGGCGCCCTACCTACAGGAACAACAGCACTGGGCATCCGGGCTTTCCCAGACAAGGAACATCTCATGGCCCTCGGCCTCGGCAGAGCCTCTTTCCGAAAAGGCAAACGTCCGGCTCCTTCTCCCACAGGGAAGGGCCCAGCCCTGAAAGCTCTTGCTGCTCTTCCCCTTCCCTTGGCGCCCTACCTACAGGCACAACAGCACTGGGCATCCGGGCTTTCCCAGACAAGGAACATCTCATGGCCCTCGGCCTCGGCAGAGCCTCTTTCCGAAAAGGCAAACGTCCGGCTCCTTCTCCCACAGGGAAGGGCCCAGCCCTGAAAGCTCTTGCTGCTCTTCCCCTTCCCAAGGCGCCCTACCTACAGGCACAACAGCACTTGGGATCCGGGCTTTCCCAGACACGGAACATCTCATGGCCCTCGGCCTCGGCAGAGCCTCTTTCCGAAAAGGCAAACGTCTGGCTCCTTCTCCCACAGGGAAGGGCCCAGCCCTGAAAGCTCTTGCTGCTCTTCCCCTTCCCTTGGCGCCCTACCTACAGGCACAACAGCACTGGGCATCCGGGCTTTCCCAGAGACGGACCATCTCATGGCCCTCGGCCTCGGCAGAGCCTCTTTCCGAAAAGGCAAACGTCCGGCTCCTTCTCCCACAGGGAAGGGCCCAGCCCTGAAAGCTCTTGCTGCTCTTCCCCTTCCCTTGGGGCCCTATCTACAGGCACAACAGCACTGGGCATCCGGGCTTTCCCAGACACGGAACATCTCATGGCCCTCGGCCTCGGCAGAGCCTCTTTCCGAAAAGGCAAACGTCCGGCTCCTTCTCCCACAGGGAAGGGCCCAGCCCTGAAAGCTCTTGCTGCTCTTCCCCTTCCCAAGGCGCCCTACCTACAGGCACAACAGCACTTGGGATCCGGGCTTTCCCAGACACGGAACATCTCATGGCCCTCGGCCTCGGCAGAGCCTCTTTCCGAAAAGGCAAACGTCTGGCTCCTTCTCCCACAGGGAAGGGCCCAGCCCTGAAAGCTCTTGCTGCTCTTCCCCTTCCCTTGGCGCCCTACCTACAGGCACAACAGCACTGGGCATCCGGGCCTTCCCTGACACGGAACATCACATGGACCTCGGCCTTGGCAGAGCCTCTTTCCGAAAAGGCAAACGTCCGGCTCCTTCTCCCACAAGGAAGGGCCCAGCCCTGAAAGCTCTTGCTGCTCTTCCCCTTCCCAAGGCGCCCTATCTACAGGCACAACAGCACTGGGCATCCGGGCTTTCCCAGACACGGAACATCTCATGGCCCTCGGCCTCGGCAGAGCCTCTTTCCGAAAAGGCAAACGTCCGGCTCCTTCTCCCACAGGGAAGGGCCCAGCCCTGAAAGCTCTTGCTGCTCTTCCCCTTCCCTTGGCGCCCTACCTACAGGCACAACAGCACTGGGCATCCGGCCTTTCCCAGACACGGAACATCTCATGGCCCTCGGCCTCGGCAGAGCCTCTTTCCAAAAAGGCAAACGTCCGGCTCCTTCTCCCACAGGGAAGGGCCCAGCCCTGAAAGCTCTTGCTGCTCTTCCCCTTCCCTTGGCACCCTACCTACAGGCACAACAGCACTGGGCATCCGGGCTTTCCCAGACACGGAACATCTCATGGCCCTCGGCCTCGGCAGAGCCTCTTTCCGAAAAGGCAAACGTCCGGCTCCTTCTCCCACAGGGAAGGGCCCAGCCCTGAAAGCTCTTGCTGCTCTTCCCCTTCCCAAGGCGCCCTATCTACAAGCACAACAGCACTGGGCATCCGGGCTTTCCCAGACACGGAACATCTCATGGCCCTCGGCCTCGGCAGAGCCTCTTTCCGAAAAGGCAAACGTCCGGCTCCTTCTCCCACAGGGAAGGGCCCAGCCCTGAAAGCTCTTGCTGCTCTTCCCCTTCCCTTGGCGCCCTACCTACAGGCATAACAGCACTGGGCATCCGGGCCTTCCCTGACACGGAACATCTCATGGACCTCGGCCTTGGCAGAGCCTCTTTCCGAAAAGGCAAACGTCCGGCTCCTTCTCCCACAGGGAAGGGCCCAGCCCTGAAAGCTCTTGCTGCTCTTCCCCTTCCCAAGGCGCCCTACCTACAGGCACAACAGCACTGGGCATCCGGGCTTTCCCAGAGACGGAACATCTCATGGCCCTCGGCCTCGGCAGAGCCTCTTTCCGAAAAGGCAAACGTCCGGCTCCTTCTCCCACAGGGAAGGGCCCAGCCCTGAAAGCTCTTGCTGCTCTTCCCCTTCCCAAGGCGCCCTACCTACAGGCACAACAGCACTGGGCATCCGGGCTTTCCCAGACACGGAACATCTCATGGCCCTCATCCTCGGCAGAGCCTCTTTCCGAAAAGGCAAACGTCCGGCTCCTTCTCCCACAGGGAAGGGCCCAGCCCTGAAAGCTCTTGCTGCTCTTCCCCTTCCCTTGGTGCCCTATATACCGGCACAACAGCACTGGGCATCCGGGCTTTCCCAGACAAGGAACATCTCATGGCCCTCGGCCTCGGCAGAGCCTCTTTCCGAAAAGGCAAACGTCCGGCTCCTTCTCCCACAGGGAAGGGCCCAGCCCTGAAAGCTCTTGCTGCTCTTCCCCTTCCCTTGGCGCACTACCTACAGGCACAACAGCACTGGGCATCCGGGCTTTCCCAGAGACGGAACATCTCATGGCCCTCGGCCTCGGCAGAGCCTCTTTCCGAAAAGGCAAACATCCGGCTCCTTCTCCCACAGGGAAGGGCCCAGCCCTGAAAGCTCTTGCTGCTCTTCCCCTTCCCTTGGCGCCCTACCTACAGGCACAACAGCACTGGGCATCCGGGCTTTCCCAGACACGGAACATCTCATGGCCCTCGGCCTCGGCAGAGCCTCTTTCCGAAAAGGCAAACGTCCGGCTCCTTCTCCCACAGGGAAGGGCCCAGCCCTGAAAGCTCTTGCTGCTCTTCCCCTTCCCTTGGCGCCCTACCTACAGGCACAACAGCACTGGGCATCCGGGCTTTCCCAGAGACGGAACATCTCATGGCCCTCGGTCTCGGCAGAGCCTCTTTCCGAAAAGGCAAACGTCCGGCTCCTTCTCCCACAGGGAAGGGCCCAGCCCTGAAAGCTCTTGCTGCTCTTCCCCTTCCCTTGGCGCCCTACCTACAGGCACAACAGCACTGGGCATCCGGGCTTTACCAGACACGGAACATCTCATGGCCCTCGGCCTCGGCAGAGCCTCTTTCCGAAAAGGCAAACGTCCGGCTCCTTCTCCCACAGGGAAGGGCCCAGCCCTGAAAGCTCTTGCTGCTCTTCCCCTTCCCTTGGGGCCCTATCTACAGGAACAACAGCACTGGGCATCCGGGCTTTCCCAGAGACGGAACATCTCATGGCCCTCGGCCTCGGCAGAGCCTCTTTCCGAAAAGGCAAACGTCCGGCTCCTTCTCCCACAGGGAAGGGCCCAGCCCTGAAAGCTCTTGCTGCTCTTCCCCTTCCCAAGGCGCCCTACCTACAGGCACAACAGCACTGGGCATCCTTGCTTTCCCAGAGACGGAACATCTCATGGCCCTCGGCCTCGGCAGAGCCTCTTTCCGAAAAGGCAAACGTCCGGCTCCTTCTCCCACAGGGAAGGGCCCAGCCCTGAAAGCTCTTGCTGCTCTTCCCCTTCCCTTGGTGCCCTACCTACAGGCACAACAGCACTGGGCATCCGGGCTTTCCCAGACAAGGAACATCTCATGGCCCTCGGCCTCGGCAGAGCCTCTTTCCGAAAAGGCAAACGTCCGGCTCCTTCTCCCACAGGGAAGGGCCCAGCCCTGAAAGCTCTCGCTGCTCTTCCCCTTCCCTTGGCGCCCTACCTACAGGCACAACAGCACTGGGGATCCGTGCTTTCCCAGACACGGAACATCTCATGGCCCTCGGCCTCGGCAGAGCCTCTTTCCGAAAAGGCAAACGTCCGGCTCCTTCTCCCACAGGGAAGGGCCCAGCCCTGAAAGCTCTTGCTGCTCTTCCCCTTCCCTTGGCGCCCTATCTACAGGCACAACAGCACTGGGCATCCGGGCTTTCCCAGAGACGGAACATCTCATGGCCCTCAGCCTCGGCAGAGCCTCTTTCCGAAAAGGCAAACGTCCGGCTCCTTCTCCCACAGGGAAGGGCCCAGCCCTGAAAGCTCTTGCTGCTATTCCCCTTCCCAAGGCGCCCTATCTACAGGCACAACAGCACTGGGAATCTGGGCTTTCCCAGACACGGAACATCTCATGGCCCTCGGCATCGGCAGAGCCTCTTTCCGAAAAGGCAAACGTCCGGCTCCTTCTCCCACAGGGAAGGGCCCAGCCCTGAAAGCTCTTGCTGCTCTTCCCCTTCCCTTGGCACCCTACCAACACGCACAACAGCACTGGGCATCCGGGCTTTCCCAGAGACAGAACATCTCATGGCCCTCGGCCTCGGCAGAGCCTCTTTCCGAAAAGGCAAACGTCCGGCTCCTTCTCCCACAGGGAAGGGCCCAGCCCTGAAAGCTCTTGCTGCTCTTCCCCTTCCCTTGGGGCCCTATCTACAGGAACAACAGCACTGGGCATCCGGGCTTTCCCAGAGACGGAACATCTCATGGCCCTCGGCCTCGGCAGAGCCTCTTTCCGAAAAGGCAAACGTCCGGCTCCTTCTCCCACAGGGAAGGGCCCAGCCCTGAAAGCTCTTGCTGCTCTTCCCCTTCCCTTGGCGCCCTACCTACAGGCACAACAGCACTGGGCATCCTTGCTTTCCCAGAGACGGAACAACTCATGGCCCTCGGCCTCGGCAGAGCCTCTTTCCGAAAAGGCAAACGTCCGGCTCCTTCTCCAACAGGGAAGGGCCCAGCCCTGAAAGCTCTTGCTGCTCTTCCCCTTCCCAAGGTGCCCTACCTACAGGCACAACAGCACTGGGCATCCGGGCTTTCCCAGACAAGGAACATCTCATGGCCCTCGGCCTCGGCAGAGCCTCTTTCCGAAAAGGCAAACGTCCGGCTCCTTCTCCCACAGGGAAGGGCCCAGCCCTGAAAGCTCTTGCTGCTCTTCCCCTTCCCTTGGCGCCCTACCTACAGGCACAACAGCACTGGGGATCCGTGCTTTCCCAGACACGGAACATCTCATGGCCCTCGGCCTTGGCAGAGCCTCTTTCCGAAAAGGCAAACGTCCGGCTCCTTCTCCCACAGGCAAGGGCCCAGCCCTGAAAGCTCTTGCTGCTCTTCCCCTTCCCTTGGGGCCCTATCTACAGGCACAACAGCACTGGGCATCCGGGCTTTCCCAGAGACGGAACATCTCATGGCCCTCGGTCTCGGCAGAGCCTCTTTCCGAAAAGGCAAACGTCCGGCTCCTTCTCCCACAGGGAAGGGCCCAGCCCTGAAAGCTCTTGCTGCTCTTCCCCTTCCCAAGGCGCCCTATCTACAGGCACAACAGCACTGGGAATCTGGGCTTTCCCAGACACGGAACATCTCATGGCCCTCGGCATCGGCAGAGCCTCTTTCCGAAAAGGCAAACGTCCGGCTCCTTCTCCCACAGGGAAGGGCCCAGCCCTGAAAGCTCTTGCTGCTCTTCCCCTTCCCTTGGCACCCTACCAACACGCACAACAGCACTGGGCATCCGGGCTTTCCCAGAGACAGAACATCTCATGGCCCTCGGCCTCGGCAGAGCCTCTTTCCGAAAAGGCAAACGTCCGGCTCCTTCTCCCACAGGGAAGGGCCCAGCCCTGAAAGCTCTTGCTGCTCTTCCCCTTCCCTTGGCACCCTACCAACACGCACAACAGCACTGGGCATCCGGGCTTTCCCAGAGACAGAACATCTCATGGCCCTCGGCCTCGGCAGAGCCTCTTTCCGAAAAGGCAAACGTCCGGCTCCTTCTCCCACAGGGAAGGGCCCAGCCCTGAAAGCTCTTGCTGCTCTTCCCCTTCCCAAGGTGCCCTACCTACAGGCACAACAGCACTGGGCATCCGGGCTTTCCCAGACAAGGAACATCTCATGGCCCTCGGCCTCGGCAGAGCCTCTTTCCGAAAAGGCAAACGTCCGGCTCCTTCTCCCACAGGGAAGGGCCCAGCCCTGAAAGCTCTTGCTGCTCTTCCCCTTCCCAAGGCGCCCTACCTACAGGCACAACAGCACTGGGGATCCGGGCTTTCCCAGAGATGGAACATCTCATGGCCCTCATCCTCGGCAGAGCCTCTTTCCGAAAAGGCAAACGTCCGGCTCCTTCTCCCACAGGGAAGGGCCCAGCCCTGAAAGCTCTTGCTGCTCTTCCCCTTCCCTTGGGGCCCTATCTACAGGCACAACAGCACTGGGCATCCGGGCTTTCCCAGAGACGGAACATCTCATGGCCCTCAGCCTCGGCAGAGCCTCTTTCCGAAAAGGCAAACGTCCGGCTCCTTCTCCCACAGGGAAGGGCCCAGCCCTGAAAGCTCTTGCTGCTCTTCCCCTTCCCAAGGCGCCCTATCTACAGGCACAACAGCACTGGGAATCTGGGCTTTCCCAGACACGGAACATCTCATGGCCCTCGGCATCGGCAGAGCCTCTTTCCGAAAAGGCAAACGTCCGGCTCCTTCTCCCACAGGGAAGGGCCCAGCCCTGAAAGCTCTTGCTGCTCTTCCCCTTCCCTTGGCACCCTACCAACACGCACAACAGCACTGGGCATCCGGGCTTTCCCAGAGACAGAACATCTCATGGCCCTCGGCCTCGGCAGAGCCTCTTTCCGAAAAGGCAAACGTCCGGCTCCTTCTCCCACAGGGAAGGGCCCAGCCCTGAAAGCTCTTGCTGCTCTTCCCCTTCCCAAGGTGCCCTACCTACAGGCACAACAGCACTGGGCATCCGGGCTTTCCCAGACAAGGAACATCTCATGGCCCTCGGCCTCGGCAGAGCCTCTTTCCGAAAAGGCAAACGTCCGGCTCCTTCTCCCACAGGGAAGGGCCCAGCCCTGAAAGCTCTTGCTGCTCTTCCCCTTCCCAAGGCGCCCTACCTACAGGCACAACAGCACTGGGCATCTGGGCTTTCCCAGACACGGAACATCTCATGGCCCTCAGCCTCGGCAGAGCCTCTTTCCGAAAAGGCAAACGTCCGGCTCCTTCTCCCACAGGGAAGGGCCCAGCCCTGAAAGCTCTTGCTGCTCTTCCCCTTCCCAAGGCGCCCAACCTACAGGCACAACAGCACTGGGCATCCGGGCTTTCCCAGACAAGGAACATCTCATGGCCCTCGGCCTCGGCAGAGCCTCTTTCCGAAAAGGCAAACGTCCGGCTCCTTCTCCCACAGGGAAGGGCCCAGCCCTGAAAGCTCTTGCTGCTCTTCCCCTTCCCTTGGTGCCCTACCTACAGGCACAACACCACTGGGTATCCGGGCTTTCCCAGACAAGGAACATCTCATGGCCCTCGGCCTCGGCAGAGCCTCTTTCCGAAAAGGCAAACGTCCGGCTCCTTCTCCCACAGGGAAGGGCCCAGCCCTGAAAGCTCTCGCTGCTCTTCCCCTTCCCTTGGCGCCCTACCTACAGGCACAACAGCACTGGGGATCCGTGCTTTCCCAGACACGGAACATCTCATGGCCCTCGGCCTCGGCAGAGCCTCTTTCCGAAAAGGCAAACGTCCGGCTCCTTCTCCCACAGGGAAGGGCCCAGCCCTGAAAGCTCTTGCTGCTCTTCCCCTTCCCTTGGGGCCCTATCTACAGGCACAACAGCACTGGGCATCCGGGCTTTCCCAGAGACGGAACATCTCATGGCCCTCAGCCTCGGCAGAGCCTCTTTCCGAAAAGGCAAACGTCCGGCTCCTTCTCCCACAGGGAAGGGCCCAGCCCTGAAAGCTCTTGCTGCTCTTCCCCTTCCCAAGGCGCCCTATCTACAGGCACAACAGCACTGGGAATCTGGGCTTTCCCAGACACGGAACATCTCATGGCCCTCGGCATCGGCAGAGCCTCTTTCCGAAAAGGCAAACGTCCGGCTCCTTCTCCCACAGGGAAGGGCCCAGCCCTGAAAGCTCTTGCTGCTCTTCCCCTTCCCTTGGCACCCTACCAACACGCACAACAGCACTGGGCATCCGGGCTTTCCCAGAGACAGAACATCTCATGGCCCTCGGCCTCGGCAGAGCCTCTTTCCGAAAAGGCAAACGTCCGGCTCCTTCTCCCACAGGGAAGGGCCCAGCCCTGAAAGCTCTTGCTGCTCTTCCCCTTCCCAAGGTGCCCTACCTACAGGCACAACAGCACTGGGCATCCGGGCTTTCCCAGACAAGGAACATCTCATGGCCCTCGGCCTCGGCAGAGCCTCTTTCCGAAAAGGCAAACGTCCGGCTCCTTCTCCCACAGGGAAGGGCCCAGCCCTGAAAGCTCTTGCTGCTCTTCCCCTTCCCAAGGCGCCCTACCTACAGGCACAACAGCACTGGGCATCTGGGCTTTCCCAGACACGGAACATCTCATGGCCCTCAGCCTCGGCAGAGCCTCTTTCCGAAAAGGCAAACGTCCGGCTCCTTCTCCCACAGGGAAGGGCCCAGCCCTGAAAGCTCTTGCTGCTCTTCCCCTTCCCTTGGTGCCCTATCTACAGGCACAACAGCACTGGGCATCCGGGCTTTCCCAGACACGGAACATCTCATGGCCCTCGGCCTCGGCAGAGCCTCTTTCCGAAAAGGCAAACGTCCGGCTCCTTCTCCCACAGGGAAGGGCCCAGCCCTGAAAGCTCTTGCTGCTCTTCCCCTTCCCAAGGCGCCCAACCTACAGGCACAACAGCACTGGGCATCCGGGCTTTCCCAGACAAGGAACATCTCATGGCCCTCGGCCTCGGCAGAGCCTCTTTCCGAAAAGGCAAACGTCCGGCTCCTTCTCCCACAGGGAAGGGCCCAGCCCTGAAAGCTCTTGCTGCTCTTCCCCTTCCCAAGGCGCCCTATCTACAGGCACAACAGCACTGGGCATCCGGGCTTTCCCAGAGACGGAACATCTCATGGCCCTCGGCCTCGGCAGAGCCTCTTTCCGAAAAGGCAAACATCCGGCTCCTTCTCCCACAGGGAAGGGCCCAGCCCTGAAAGCTCTTGCTGCTCTTCCCCTTCCCAAGGCGCCCTACCTACAGGCACAACAGCACTGGGCATCCGGGCTTTCCCAGAGACGGAACATCTCATGGCCCTCGGCCTCGGCAGAGCCTCTTTCCGAAAAGGCAAACGTCTGGCTCCTTCTCCCACAGGGAAGGGCCCAGCCCTGAAAGCTCTTGCTGCTCTTCCCCTTCCCTTGGTGCCCTATCTACAGGCACAACAGCACTGGGGATCCGGGCTTTCCCAGAGACGGAACATCTCATGGCCCTCGGCCTCGGCAGAGCCTCTTTCCAAAAAGGCAAACGTCCGGCTCCTTCTCCCACAGGGAAGGGCCCAGCCCTGAAAGCTCTTGCTGCTCTTCCCCTTCCCAAGGCGCCCAACCTACAGGCACAACAGCACTGGGCATCCGGGCTTTCCCAGACAAGGAACATCTCATGGCCCTCGGCCTCGGCAGAGCCTCTTTCCGAAAAGGCAAACGTCCGGCTCCTTCTCCCACAGGGAAGGGCCCAGCCCTGAAAGCTCTTGCTGCTCTTCCCCTTCCCAAGGCGCCCTACCTACAGGCACAACAGCACTGGGCATCCGGGCTTTCCCAGACAAGGAACATCTCATGGCCCTCGGCCTCGGCAGAGCCTCTTTCCGAAAAGGCAAACGTCTGGCTCCTTCTCCCACAGGGAAGGGCCCAGACCTGAAAGCTCTTGCTGCTCTTCCCCTTCCCTTGGCGCCCTACCTACAGGCACAACAGCACTGGGCATCCGGGCCTTCCCTGACACGGAACATCTCATGGACCTCGGCCTTGGCAGAGCCTCTTTCCGAAAAGGCAAACGTCCGGCTCCTTCTCCCACAAGGAAGGGCCCAGCCCTGAAAGCTCTTGCTGCTCTTCCCCTTCCCAAGACACCCTATCTACAGGCACAACAGCACTGGGCATCCGGGCTTTCCCAGACAAGGAACATCTCATGGCCCTCGGCCTCGGCAGAGCCTCTTTCCGAAAAGGCAAACGTCCGGCTCCTTCTCCCACAGGGAAGGGCCCAGCCCTGAAAGCTCTTGCTGCTCTTCCCCTTCCCTTGGCGCCCTACCTACAGGCACAACAGCACTGGGCATCCGGGCTTTACCAGACACGGAACATCTCATGGCCCTCGGCCTCGGCAGAGCCTCTTTCCGAAAAGGCAAACGTCCGGCTCCTTCTCCCACAGGGAAGGGCCCAGCCCTGAAAGCTCTTGCTGCTCTTCCCCTTCCCAAGGCGCCCTATCTACAGGAACAACAGCACTGGGCATCCGGGCTTTCCCAGAGACGGAACATCTCATGGCCCTCGGCCTCGGCAGAGCCTCTTTCCGAAAAGGCAAACGTCCGGCTCCTTCTCCCACAGTGAAGGGCCCAGCCCTGAAAGCTCCTGCTGCTCTTCCCCTTCCCAAGGCGCCCTACCTACAGGCACAACAGCACTGGGCATCCGGGCTTTCCCAGACAAGGAACATCTCATGGCCCTCGGCCTCGGCAGAGCCTCTTTCCGAAAAGGCAAACGTCCGGCTCCTTCTCCCACAGGGAAGGGCCCAGCCCTGAAAGCTCTTGCTGCTCTTCCCCTTCCCTTGGCGCCCTATCTACAGGCACAACAGCACTGGGCATCCGGGCTTTCCCAGAGACGGAACATCTCATGGCCCTCGGCCTCGGCAGAGCCTCTTTCCGAAAAGGCAAACGTCCGGCTCCTTCTCCCACAGGGAAGGGCCCAGCCCTGAAAGCTCTTGCTGCTCTTCCCCTTCCCAAGGCGCCCTATCTACAGGCACAACAGCACTGGGCATCCGGGCTTTCCCAGAGACGGAACATCTCATGGCCCTCGGCCTCGGCAGAGCCTCTTTCCGAAAAGGCAAACGTCCGGCTCCTTCTCCCACAGGGAAGGGCCCAGCCCTGAAAGCTCTTGCTGCTCTTCCCCTTCCCTTGGGGCCCTATCTACAGGCACAACAGCACTGGGCATCCGGGCTTTCCCAGAGACGGAACATCTCATGGCCCTCAGCCTCGGCAGAGCCTCTTTCCGAAAAGGCAAACGTCCGGCTCCTTCTCCCACAGGGAAGGGCCCAGCCCTGAAAGCTCTTGCTGCTCTTCCCCTTCCCTTGGCGCCCTATCTACAGGCACAACAGCACTGGGAATCTGGGCTTTCCCAGACACGGAACATCTCATGGCCCTCGGCATCGGCAGAGCCTCTTTCCGAAAAGGCAAACGTCCGGCTCCTTCTCCCACAGGGAAGGGCCCAGCCCTGAAAGCTCTTGCTGCTCTTCCCCTTCCCTTGGCACCCTACCAACACGCACAACAGCACTGGGCATCCGGGCTTTCCCAGAGACAGAACATCTCATGGCCCTCGGCCTCGGCAGAGCCTCTTTCCGAAAAGGCAAACGTCCGGCTCCTTCTCCCACAGGGAAGGGCCCAGCCCTGAAAGCTCTTGCTGCTCTTCCCCTTCCCTTGGCACCCTACCTACAGGCACAACAGCACTGGGCATCCGGGCTTTCCCAGACAAGGAACATCTCATGGCCCTCGGCCTCGGCAGAGCCTCTTTCCGAAAAGGCAAACGTCCGGCTCCTTCTCCCACAGGGAAGGGCCCAGCCCTGAAAGCTCTTGCTGCTCTTCCCCTTCCCAAGGCGCCCTACCTACAGGCACAACAGCACTGGGCATCTGGGCTTTCCCAGACACGGAACATCTCATGGCCCTCAGCCTCGGCAGAGCCTCTTTCCGAAAAGGCAAACGTCCGGCTCCTTCTCCCACAGGGAAGGGCCCAGCCCTGAAAGCTCTTGCTGCTCTTCCCCTTCCCTTGGTGCCCTATCTACAGGCACAACAGCACTGGGCATCCGGGCTTTCCCAGACACGGAACATCTCATGGCCCTCGGCCTCGGCAGAGCCTCTTTCCGAAAAGGCAAACGTCCGGCTCCTTCTCCCACAGGGAAGGGCCCAGCCCTGAAAGCTCTTGCTGCTCTTCCCCTTCCCAAGGCGCCCAACCTACAGGCACAACAGCACTGGGCATCCGGGCTTTCCCAGACAAGGAACATCTCATGGCCCTCGGCCTCGGCAGAGCCTCTTTCCGAAAAGGCAAACGTCCGGCTCCTTCTCCCACAGGGAAGGGCCCAGCCCTGAAAGCTCTTGCTGCTCTTCCCCTTCCCTTGGCACCCTACCTACAGGCACAACAGCACTGGGCATCCGGGCTTTCCCAGACAAGGAACATCTCATGGCCCTCGGCCTCGGCAGAGCCTCTTTCCGAAAAGGCAAACGTCCGGCTCCTTCTCCCACAGGGAAGGGCCCAGCCCTGAAAGCTCTTGCTGCTCTTCCCCTTCCCAAGGCGCCCTACCTACAGGCACAACAGCACTGGGCATCTGGGCTTTCCCAGACACGGAACATCTCATGGCCCTCAGCCTCGGCAGAGCCTCTTTCCGAAAAGGCAAACGTCCGGCTCCTTCTCCCACAGGGAAGGGCCCAGCCCTGAAAGCTCTTGCTGCTCTTCCCCTTCCCTTGGTGCCCTATCTACAGGCACAACAGCACTGGGCATCCGGGCTTTCCCAGACACGGAACATCTCATGGCCCTCGGCCTCGGCAGAGCCTCTTTCCGAAAAGGCAAACGTCCGGCTCCTTCTCCCACAGGGAAGGGCCCAGCCCTGAAAGCTCTTGCTGCTCTTCCCCTTCCCAAGGCGCCCAACCTACAGGCACAACAGCACTGGGCATCCGGGCTTTCCCAGACAAGGAACATCTCATGGCCCTCGGCCTCGGCAGAGCCTCTTTCCGAAAAGGCAAACGTCCGGCTCCTTCTCCCACAGGGAAGGGCCCAGCCCTGAAAGCTCTTGCTGCTCTTCCCCTTCCCAAGGCGCCCTATCTACAGGCACAACAGCACTGGGCATCCGGGCTTTCCCAGAGACGGAACATCTCATGGCCCTCGGCCTCGGCAGAGCCTCTTTCCGAAAAGGCAAACATCCGGCTCCTTCTCCCACAGGGAAGGGCCCAGCCCTGAAAGCTCTTGCTGCTCTTCCCCTTCCCAAGGCGCCCTACCTACAGGCACAACAGCACTGGGCATCCGGGCTTTCCCAGAGACGGAACATCTCATGGCCCTCGGCCTCGGCAGAGCCTCTTTCCGAAAAGGCAAACGTCTGGCTCCTTCTCCCACAGGGAAGGGCCCAGCCCTGAAAGCTCTTGCTGCTCTTCCCCTTCCCTTGGTGCCCTATCTACAGGCACAACAGCACTGGGCATCCGGGCTTTCCCAGAGACGGAACATCTCATGGCCCTCGGCCTCGGCAGAGCCTCTTTCCGAAAAGGCAAACGTCCGGCTCCTTCTCCCACAGGGAAGGGCCCAGCCCTGAAAGCTCTTGCTGCTCTTCCCCTTCCCAAGGCGCCCAACCTACAGGCACAACAGCACTGGGCATCCGGGCTTTCCCAGACAAGGAACATCTCATGGCCCTCGGCCTCGGCAGAGCCTCTTTCCGAAAAGGCAAACGTCCGGCTCCTTCTCCCACAGGGAAGGGCCCAGCCCTGAAAGCTCTTGCTGCTCTTCCCCTTCCCAAGGCGCCCTATCTACAGGCACAACAGCACTGGGCATCCGGGCTTTCCCAGAGACGGAACATCTCATGGCCCTCGGCCTCGGCAGAGCCTCTTTCCGAAAAGGCAAACATCCGGCTCCTTCTCCCACAGGGAAGGGCCCAGCCCTGAAAGCTCTTGCTGCTCTTCCCCTTCCCAAGGCGCCCTACCTACAGGCACAACAGCACTGGGCATCCGGGCTTTCCCAGAGACGGAACATCTCATGGCCCTCGGCCTCGGCAGAGCCTCTTTCCGAAAAGGCAAACGTCTGGCTCCTTCTCCCACAGGGAAGGGCCCAGACCTGAAAGCTCTTGCTGCTCTTCCCCTTCCCTTGGCGCCCTACCTACAGGCACAACAGCACTGGGCATCCGGGCCTTCCCTGACACGGAACATCTCATGGACCTCGGCCTTGGCAGAGCCTCTTTCCGAAAAGGCAAACGTCCGGCTCCTTCTCCCACAAGGAAGGGCCCAGCCCTGAAAGCTCTTGCTGCTCTTCCCCTTCCCAAGACACCCTATCTACAGGCACAACAGCACTGGGCATCCGGGCTTTCCCAGACAAGGAACATCTCATGGCCCTCGGCCTCGGCAGAGCCTCTTTCCGAAAAGGCAAACGTCCGGCTCCTTCTCCCACAGGGAAGGGCCCAGCCCTGAAAGCTCTTGCTGCTCTTCCCCTTCCCTTGGCGCCCTACCTACAGGCACAACAGCACTGGGCATCCGGGCTTTACCAGACACGGAACATCTCATGGCCCTCGGCCTCGGCAGAGCCTCTTTCCGAAAAGGCAAACGTCCGGCTCCTTCTCCCACAGGGAAGGGCCCAGCCCTGAAAGCTCTTGCTGCTCTTCCCCTTCCCAAGGCGCCCTATCTACAGGAACAACAGCACTGGGCATCCGGGCTTTCCCAGAGACGGAACATCTCATGGCCCTCGGCCTCGGCAGAGCCTCTTTCCGAAAAGGCAAACGTCCGGCTCCTTCTCCCACAGTGAAGGGCCCAGCCCTGAAAGCTCCTGCTGCTCTTCCCCTTCCCAAGGCGCCCTACCTACAGGCACAACAGCACTGGGCATCCGGGCTTTCCCAGACAAGGAACATCTCATGGCCCTCGGCCTCGGCAGAGCCTCTTTCCGAAAAGGCAAACGTCCGGCTCCTTCTCCCACAGGGAAGGGCCCAGCCCTGAAAGCTCTTGCTGCTCTTCCCCTTCCCTTGGCGCCCTATCTACAGGCACAACAGCACTGGGCATCCGGGCTTTCCCAGAGACGGAACATCTCATGGCCCTCGGCCTCGGCAGAGCCTCTTTCCGAAAAGGCAAACGTCCGGCTCCTTCTCCCACAGGGAAGGGCCCAGCCCTGAAAGCTCTTGCTGCTCTTCCCCTTCCCAAGGCGCCCTATCTACAGGCACAACAGCACTGGGCATCCGGGCTTTCCCAGAGACGGAACATCTCATGGCCCTCGGCCTCGGCAGAGCCTCTTTCCGAAAAGGCAAACATCCGGCTCCTTCTCCCACAGGGAAGGGCCCAGCCCTGAAAGCTCTTGCTGCTCTTCCCCTTCCCAAGGCGCCCTACCTACAGGCACAACAGCACTGGTGATCCGGGCTTTCCCAGAGACGGAACATCTCATGGCCCTCGGCCTCGGCAGAGCCTCTTTCCGAAAAGGCAAACGTCTGGCTCCTTCTCCCACAGGGAAGGGCCCAGCCCTGAAAGCTCTTGCTGCTCTTCCCCTTCCCTTGGCGCCCTACCTACAGGCACAACAGCACTGGGCATCCGGGCCTTCCCTGACACGGAACATCTCATGGACCTCGGCCTTGGCAGAGCCTCTTTCCGAAAAGGCAAACGTCCGGCTCCTTCTCCCACAAGGAAGGGCCCAGCCCTGAAAGCTCTTGCTGCTCTTCCCCTTCCCAAGACGCCCTATCTACAGGCACAACAGCACTGGGCATCCGGGCTTTCCCAGAGACGGAACATCTCATGGCCCTCGGTCTCGGCAGAGCCTCTTTCCGAAAAGGCAAACGTCCGGCTCCTTCTCCCACAGGGAAGGGCCCAGCCCTGAAAGCTCTTGCTGCTCTTCCCCTTCCCAAGGTGCCCTACCTACAGGCACAACAGCACTGGGCATCCGGGCTTTCCCAGACACGGAACATCTCATGGCCCTCGGCCTCGGCAGAGCCTCTTTCCGAAAAGGCAAACGTCCGGCTCCTTCTCCCACAGGGAAGGGCCCAGCCCTGAAAGCTCTTGCTGCTCTTCCCCTTCCCTTGGGGCCCTATCTACAGGAACAACAGCACTGGGCATCCGGGCTTTCCCAGAGACGGAACATCTCATGGCCCTCGGCCTCGGCAGAGCCTCTTTCCGAAAAGGCAAACGTCCGGCTCCTTCTCCCACAGGGAAGGGCCCAGCCCTGAAAGCTCTTGCTGCTCTTCCCCTTCCCAAGGCGCCCTACCTACAGGCACAACAGCACTGGGCATCCGGGCTTTCCCAGAGACGGAACATCTCATGGCCCTCAGCCTCGGCAGAGCCTCTTTCCGAAAAGGCAAACGTCCGGCTCCTTCTCCCACAGGGAAGGGCCCAGCCCTGAAAGCTCTTGCTGCTCTTCCCCTTCCCAAGGCGCCCTATCTACAGGCACAACAGCACTGGGAATCTGGGCTTTCCCAGACACGGAACATCTCATGGCCCTCGGCATCGGCAGAGCCTCTTTCCGAAAAGGCAAACGTCCGGCTCCTTCTCCCACAGGGAAGGGCCCAGCCCTGAAAGCTCTTGCTGCTCTTCCCCGTCCCTTGGCACCCTACCAACACGCACAACAGCACTGGGCATCCGGGCTTTCCCAGAGACAGAACATCTCATGGCCCTCGGCCTCGGCAGAGCCTCTTTCCGAAAAGGCAAACGTCCGGCTCCTTCTCCCACAGGGAAGGGCCCAGCCCTGAAAGCTCTTGCTGCTCTTCCCCTTCCCTTGGTGCCCTACCTACAGGCACAACAGCACTGGGCATCCGGGCTTTCCCAGACAAGGAACATCTCATGGCCCTCGGCCTCGGCAGAGCCTCTTTCCGAAAAGGCAAACGTCCGGCTCCTTCTCCCACAGGGAAGGGCCCAGCCCTGAAAGCTCTTGATGCTCTTCCCCTTCCCAAGGCGCCCTACCTACAGGCACAACAGCACTGGGGATCCGGGCTTTCCCAGAGACGGAACATCTCATGGCCCTCATCCTCGGCAGAGCCTCTTTCCGAAAAGGCAAACGTCCGGCTCCTTCTCCCACAGGGAAGGGCCCAGCCCTGAAAGCTCTTGCTGCTCTTCCCCTTCCCAAGGCGCCCTACCTACAGGCACAACAGCACTGGGCATCTGGGCTTTCCCAGACACGGAACATCTCATGGCCCTCAGCCTCGGCAGAGCCTCTTTCCGAAAAGGCAAACGTCCGGCTCCTTCTCCCACAGGGAAGGGCCCAGCCCTGAAAGCTCTTGCTGCTCTTCCCCTTCCCTTGGTGCCCTATCTACAGGCACAACAGCACTGGGCATCCGGGCTTTCCCAGACACGGAACATCTCATGGCCCTCGGCCTCGGCAGAGCCTCTTTCCGAAAAGGCAAACGTCCGGCTCCTTCTCCCACAGGGAAGGGCCCAGCCCTGAAAGCTCTTGCTGCTCTTCCCCTTCCCAAGGCGCCCTATCTACAGGCACAACAGCACTGGGCATCCGGGCTTTCCCAGACAAGGAACATCTCATGGCCCTCGGCCTCGGCAGAGCCTCTTTCCGAAAAGGCAAACGTCCGGCTCCTTCTCCCACAGGGAAGGGCCCAGCCCTGAAAGCTCTTGCTGCTCTTCCCCTTCCCTTGGCGCCCTACCTACAGGCACAACAGCACTGGGCATCCGGGCTTTCCCAGAGACGGAACATCTCATGGCCCTCGGCCTCGGCAGAGCCTCTTTCCGAAAAGGCAAACATCCGGCTCCTTCTCCCACAGGGAAGGGCCCAGCCCTGAAAGCTCTTGCTGCTCTTCCCCTTCCCAAGGCGCCCTACCTACAGGCACAACAGCACTGGGCATCCGGCCTTTCCCAGACACGGAACATCTCATGGCCCTCGGCCTCGGCAGAGCCTCTTTCCGAAAAGGCAAACGTCCGGCTCCTTCTCCCACAGGGAAGGGCCCAGCCCTGAAAGCTCTTGCTGCTCTTCCCCTTCCCTTGGGGCCCTATCTACAGGCACAACAGCACTGGGCATCCGGGCTTTCCCAGAGACGGAACATCTCATGGCCCTCGGCCTCGGCAGAGCCTCTTTCCGAAAAGGCAAACGTCCGGCTCCTTCTCCCACAGTGAAGGGCCCAGCCCTGAAAGCTCCTGCTGCTCTTCCCCTTCCCAAGGCGCCCTACCTACAGGCACAACAGCACTGGGCATCTGGGCTTTCCCAGAGATGGAACATCTCATGGCCCTCGGCCTCGGCAGAGCCTCTTTCCGAAAAGGCAAACGTCCGGCTCCTTCTCCCACAGGGAAGGGCCCAGCCCTGAAAGCTCTTGCTGCTCTTCCCCTTCCCTTGGCGCCCTATCTACAGGCACAACAGCACTGGGCATCCGGGCTTTCCCAGAGACGGAACATCTCATGGCCCTCGGCCTCGGCAGAGCCTCTTTCCGAAAAGGCAAACGTCCGGCTCCTTCTCCCACAGGGAAGGGCCCAGCCCTGAAAGCTCTTGCTGCTCTTCCCCTTCCCAAGGCGCCCTATCTACAGGCACAACAGCACTGGGCATCCGGGCTTTCCCAGAGACGGAACATCTCATGGCCCTCGGCCTCGGCAGAGCCTCTTTCCGAAAAGGCAAACGTCCGGCTCCTTCTCCCACAGGGAAGGGCCCAGCCCTGAAAGCTCTTGCTGCTCTTCCCCTTCCCTTGGCGCCCTACCTACAGGCACAACAGCACTGGGCATCCGGGCCTTCCCTGACACGGAACATCTCATGGACCTCGGCCTTGGCAGAGCCTCTTTCCGAAAAGGCAAACGTCCGGCTCCTTCTCCCACAAGGAAGGGCCCAGCCCTGAAAGCTCTTGCTGCTCTTCCCCTTCCCAAGACGCCCTATCTACAGGCACAACAGCACTGGGCATCCGGGCTTTCCCAGAGACGGAACATCTCATGGCCCTCGGTCTCGGCAGAGCCTCTTTCCGAAAAGGCAAACGTCCGGCTCCTTCTCCCACAGGGAAGGGCCCAGCCCTGAAAGCTCTTGCTGCTCTTCCCCTTCCCTTGGCGCCCTACCTACAGGCACAACAGCACTGGGGATCCGGGCTTTCCCAGACAAGGAACATCTCATGGCCCTCGGCATCGGCAGAGCCTCTTTCCGAAAAGGCAAACGTCCGGCTCCTTCTCCCACAGGGAAGGGCCCAGCCCTGAAAGCTCTTGCTGCTCTTCCCCTTCCCTTGGGGCCCTATCTACAGGCACAACAGCACTGGGGATCCGGGCTTTCCCAGAGACGGAACATCTCATGGCCCTCAGCCTCGGCAGAGCCTCTTTCCGAAAAGGCAAACGTCCGGCTCCTTCTCCCACAGGGAAGGGCCCAGCCCTGAAAGCTCTTGCTGCTCTTCCCCTTCCCAAGGCGCCCTATCTACAGGCACAACAGCACTGGGAATCTGGGCTTTCCCAGACACGGAACATCTCATGGCCCTCGGCATCGGCAGAGCCTCTTTCCGAAAAGGCAAACGTCCGGCTCCTTCTCCCACAGGGAAGGGCCCAGCCCTGAAAGCTCTTGCTGCTCTTCCCCTTCCCTTGGCACCCTACCAACACGCACAACAGCACTGGGCATCCGGGCTTTCCCAGAGACAGAACATCTCATGGCCCTCGGCCTCGGCAGAGCCTCTTTCCGAAAAGGCAAACGTCCGGCTCCTTCTCCCACAGGGAAGGGCCCAGCCCTGAAAGCTCTTGCTGCTCTTCCCCTTCCCAAGGTGCCCTACCTACAGGCACAACAGCACTGGGCATCCGGGCTTTCCCAGACAAGGAACATCTCATGGCCCTCGGCCTCGGCAGAGCCTCTTTCCGAAAAGGCAAACGTCCGGCTCCTTCTCCCACAGGGAAGGGCCCAGCCCTGAAAGCTCTTGCTGCTCTTCCCCTTCCCAAGGTGCCCTACCTACAGGCACAACAGCACTGGGCATCCGGGCTTTCCCAGAGACGGAACATCTCATGGCCCTCGGCCTCGGCAGAGCCTCTTTCCGAAAAGGCAAACGTCTGTCTCCTTCTCCCACAGGGAAGGGCCCAGCCCTGAAAGCTCTTGCTGCTCTTCCCCTTCCCAAGGTGCCCTACCTACAGGCACAACAGCACTGGGCATCCGGGCTTTCCCAGACAAGGAACATCTCATGGCCCTCGGCCTCGGCAGAGCCTCTTTCCGAAAAGGCAAACGTCCGGCTCCTTCTCCCACAGGGAAGGGCCCAGCCCTGAAAGCTCTTGCTGCTCTTCCCCTTCCCTTGGCGCCCTACCTACAGGCACAACAGCACTGGGCATCCGGGCTTTCCCAGAGACGGAACATCTCATGGCCCTCGGCCTCGGCAGAGCCTCTTTCCGAAAAGGCAAACGTCCGGCTCCTTCTCCCACAGGGAAGGGCCCAGCCCTGAAAGCTCTTGCTGCTCTTCCCCTTCCCAAGGCGCCCTACCTACAGGCACAACAGCACTGGGCATCCGGGCTTTCCCAGAGACGGAACATCTCATGGCCCTCGGCCTCAGCAGAGCCTCTTTCCGAAAAGGCAAACGTCCGGCTCCTTCTCCCACAGGGAAGGGCCCAGCCCTGAAAGCTCTTGCTGCTCTTCCCCTTCCCTTGGCGCCCTATCTACAGGCACAACAGCACTGGGCATCCGGGCTTTCCCAGAGACGGAACATCTCATGGCCCTCGGCCTCGGCAGAGCCTCTTTCCGAAAAGGCAAACGTCCGGCTCCTTCTCCCACAGGGAAGGGCCCAGCCCTGAAAGCTCTTGCTGCTCTTCCCCTTCCCTTGGCGCCCTACCTACAGGCACAACAGCACTGGGGATCCGGGCTTTCCCAGAGATGGAACATCTCATGGCCCTCGGCCTCGGCAGAGCCTCTTTCCGAAAAGGCAAACGTCCGGCTCCTTCTCCCACAGGGAAGGGCCCAGCCCTGAAAGCTCTTGCTGCTCTTCCCCTTCCCAAGGCGCCCAACCTACAGGCACAACAGCACTGGGCATCCGGGCTTTCCCAGACAAGGAACATCTCATGGCCCTCGGCCTCGGCAGAGCCTCTTTCCGAAAAGGCAAACGTCCGGCTCCTTCTCCCACAGGGAAGGGCCCAGCCCTGAAAGCTCTTGCTGCTCTTCCCCTTCCCAAGGCGCCCTACCTACAGGCACAACAGCACTGGGGATCCGGGCTTTCCCAGACACGGAACATCTCATGGCCCTCGGCCTCGGCAGAGCCTCTTTCCGAAAAGGCAAACGTCCGGCTCCTTCTCCCACAGGGAAGGGCCCAGCCCTGAAAGCTCTTGCTGCTCTTCCCCTTCCCAAGGCGCCCTACCTACAGGCACAACAGCACTGGTGATCCGGGCTTTCCCAGACACGGAACATCTCATGGCCCTCGGCCTCGGCAGAGCCTCTTTCCGAAAAGGCAAACGTCCGGCTCCTTCTCCCACAGGGAAGGGCCCAGCCCTGAAAGCTCTTGCTGCTCTTCCCCTTCCCTTGGCGCCCTACCTACAGGCACAACAGCACTGGGCATCCGGGCTTTCCCAGACACGGAACATCTCATGGCCCTCGGCCTCGGCAGAGCCTCTTTCCGAAAAGGCAAACGTCCGGCTCCTTCTCCCACAGGGAAGGGCCCAGCCCTGAAAGCTCTTGCTGCTCTTCCCCTTCCCAAGGCGCCCTATCTACAGGCACAACAGCACTGGGCATCCGGGCTTTCCCAGACAAGGAACATCTCATGGCCCTCGGCCTCGGCAGAGCCTCTTTCCGAAAAGGCAAACGTCCGGCTCCTTCTCCCACAGGGAAGGGCCCAGCCCTGAAAGCTCTTGCTGCTCTTCCCCTTCCCAAGGCGCCCTACCTACAGGCACAACAGCACTGGGCATCCGGGCTTTACCAGAGACGGAACATCTCATGGCCCTCTTCCTCGGCAGAGCCTCTTTCCGAAAAGGCAAACGTCCGGCTCCTTCTCCCACAGGGAAGGGCCCAGCCCTGAAAGCTCTTGCTGCTCTTCCCCTTGCCTTGGCGCCCTACCTACAGGCACAACAGCACTGGGCATCCGGGCTTTCCCAGAGATGGAACATCTCATGGCCCTCGGCCTCGGCAGAGCCTCTTTCCGAAAAGGCAAACGTCCGGCTCCTTCTCCCACAGGGAAGGGCCCAGCCCTGAAAGCTCTTGCTGCTCTTCCCCTTCCCTTGGTACCCTACCTACAGAAACAACAGCACTGGGCATCCGGGCTTTCCCAGACACGGAACATCTCATGGCCCTCGGCCTCGGCAGAGCCTCTTTCCGAAAAGGCAAACGTCCGGCTCCTTCTCCCACAGGGAAGGGCCCAGCCCTGAAAGCTCTTGCTGCTCTTCCCCTTCCCAAGGCGCCCTATCTACAGGCACAACAGCACTGGGCATCCGGTCTTTCCCAGACACGGAACATCTCATGGCCCTCGGCCTCGGCAGAGCCTCTTTCCGAAAAGGCAAACGTCCGGCTCCTTCTCCCACAGGGAAGGGCCCAGCCCTGAAAGCTCTTGCTGCTCTTCCCCTTCCCAAGGCGCCCTATCTACAGGCACAACAGCACTGGGCATCCGGGCTTTCCCAGACAAGGAACATCTCATGGCCCTCGGCCTCGGCAGAGCCTCTTTCCGAAAAGGCAAACGTCCGGCTCCTTCTCCCACAGGGAAGGGCCCAGCCCTGAAAGCTCTTGCTGCTCTTCCCCTTCCCTTGGCGCCCTACCTACAGGCACAACAGCACTGGGGATCCGTGCTTTCCCAGACAAGGAACATCTCATGGCCCTCATCCTCGGCAGAGCCTCTTTCCGAAAAGGCAAACGTCCGGCTCCTTCTCCCACAGGGAAGGGCCCAGCCCTGAAAGCTCTTGCTGCTCTTCCCCTTCCCTTGGCGCCCTATCTACAGGCACAACAGCACTGGGCATCCGGGCTTTCCCAGACAAGGAACATCTCATGGCCCTCGGCCTCGGCAGAGCCTCTTTCCGAAGAGGCAAACGTCCGGCTCCTTCTCCCACAGGGAAGGGCCCAGCCCTGAAAGCTCTTGCTGCTCTTCCCCTTCCCTTGGCGCACTACCTACAGGCACAACAGCACTGGGCATCCGGGCTTTCCCAGAGACGGATCATCTCATGGCCCTCGGCCTCGGCAGAGCCTCTTTCTGAAAAGGCAAACGTCCGGCTCCTTCTCCCACAGGGAAGGGCCCAGCCCTGAAAGCTCCTGCTGCTCTTCCCCTTCCCTTGGCGCCCTACCTACAGGCACAACAGCACTGGGCATCTGGGCTTTCCCAGAGATGGAACCTCTCATGGCCCTCGGTCTCGGCAGAGCCTCTTTCCGAAAAGGCAAACGTCCGGCTCCTTCTCCCACAGGGAAGGGCCCAGCCCTGAAAGCTCTTGCTGCTCTTCCCCTTCCCAAGGCGCCCTACCTACAGGAACAACAGCACTGGGCATCCGGGCTTTCCCAGACAAGGAACATCTCATGGCCCTCGGCCTCGGCAGAGCCTCTTTCCGAAAAGGCAAACGTCCGGCTCCTTCTCCCACAGGGAAGGGCCCAGCCCTGAAAGCTCTTGCTGCTCTTCCCCTTCCCTTGGCGCCCTACCTACAGGCACAACAGCACTGGGCATCCGGGCTTTCCCAGACAAGGAACATCTCATGGCCCTCGGCCTCGGCAGAGCCTCTTTCCGAAAAGGCAAACGTCCGGCTCCTTCTCCCACAGGGAAGGGCCCAGCCCTGAAAGCTCTTGCTGCTCTTCCCCTTCCCAAGGCGCCCTACCTACAGGCACAACAGCACTTGGGATCCGGGCTTTCCCAGACACGGAACATCTCATGGCCCTCGGCCTCGGCAGAGCCTCTTTCCGAAAAGGCAAACGTCTGGCTCCTTCTCCCACAGGGAAGGGCCCAGCCCTGAAAGCTCTTGCTGCTCTTCCCCTTCCCTTGGCGCCCTACCTACAGGCACAACAGCACTGGGCATCCGGGCTTTCCCAGAGACGGACCATCTCATGGCCCTCGGCCTCGGCAGAGCCTCTTTCCGAAAAGGCAAACGTCCGGCTCCTTCTCCCACAGGGAAGGGCCCAGCCCTGAAAGCTCTTGCTGCTCTTCCCCTTCCCTTGGGGCCCTATCTACAGGCACAACAGCACTGGGCATCCGGGCTTTCCCAGACACGGAACATCTCATGGCCCTCGGCCTCGGCAGAGCCTCTTTCCGAAAAGGCAAACGTCCGGCTCCTTCTCCCACAGGGAAGGGCCCAGCCCTGAAAGCTCTTGCTGCTCTTCCCCTTCCCAAGGCGCCCTACCTACAGGCACAACAGCACTTGGGATCCGGGCTTTCCCAGACACGGAACATCTCATGGCCCTCGGCCTCGGCAGAGCCTCTTTCCGAAAAGGCAAACGTCTGGCTCCTTCTCCCACAGGGAAGGGCCCAGCCCTGAAAGCTCTTGCTGCTCTTCCCCTTCCCTTGGCGCCCTACCTACAGGCACAACAGCACTGGGCATCCGGGCCTTCCCTGACACGGAACATCACATGGACCTCGGCCTTGGCAGAGCCTCTTTCCGAAAAGGCAAACGTCCGGCTCCTTCTCCCACAGGGAAGGGCCCAGCCCTGAAAGCTCTTGCTGCTCTTCCCCTTCCCAAGGCGCCCTATCTACAGGCACAACAGCACTGGGCATCCGGGCTTTCCCAGACACGGAACATCTCATGGCCCTCGGCCTCGGCAGAGCCTCTTTCCGAAAAGGCAAACGTCCGGCTCCTTCTCCCACAGGGAAGGGCCCAGCCCTGAAAGCTCTTGCTGCTCTTCCCCTTCCCTTGGCGCCCTACCTACAGGCACAACAGCACTGGGCATCCGGGCTTTCCCAGACACGGAACATCTCATGGCCCTCGGCCTCGGCAGAGCCTCTTTCCAAAAAGGCAAACGTCCGGCTCCTTCTCCCACAGGGAAGGGCCCAGCCCTGAAAGCTCTTGCTGCTCTTCCCCTTCCCTTGGCACCCTACCTACAGGCACAACAGCACTGGGCATCCGGGCTTTCCCAGACACGGAACATCTCATGGCCCTCGGCCTCGGCAGAGCCTCTTTCCGAAAAGGCAAACGTCCGGCTCCTTCTCCCACAGGGAAGGGCCCAGCCCTGAAAGCTCTTGCTGCTCTTCCCCTTCCCAAGGCGCCCTATCTACAAGCACAACAGCACTGGGCATCCGGGCTTTCCCAGACACGGAACATCTCATGGCCCTCGGCCTCGGCAGAGCCTCTTTCCGAAAAGGCAAACGTCCGGCTCCTTCTCCCACAGGGAAGGGCCCAGCCCTGAAAGCTCTTGCTGCTCTTCCCCTTCCCTTGGCGCCCTACCTACAGGCATAACAGCACTGGGCATCCGGGCCTTCCCTGACACGGAACATCTCATGGACCTCGGCCTTGGCAGAGCCTCTTTCCGAAAAGGCAAACGTCCGGCTCCTTCTCCCACAGGGAAGGGCCCAGCCCTGAAAGCTCTTGCTGCTCTTCCCCTTCCCAAGGCGCCCTACCTACAGGCACAACAGCACTGGGCATCCGGGCTTTCCCAGAGACGGAACATCTCATGGCCCTCGGCCTCGGCAGAGCCTCTTTCCGAAAAGGCAAACGTCCGGCTCCTTCTCCCACAGGGAAGGGCCCAGCCCTGAAAGCTCTTGCTGCTCTTCCCCTTCCCAAGGCGCCCTACCTACAGGCACAACAGCACTGGGCATCCGGGCTTTCCCAGACACGGAACATCTCATGGCCCTCATCCTCGGCAGAGCCTCTTTCCGAAAAGGCAAACGTCCGGCTCCTTCTCCCACAGGGAAGGGCCCAGCCCTGAAAGCTCTTGCTGCTCTTCCCCTTCCCTTGGTGCCCTATATACCGGCACAACAGCACTGGGCATCCGGGCTTTCCCAGACAAGGAACATCTCATGGCCCTCGGCCTCGGCAGAGCCTCTTTCCGAAAAGGCAAACGTCCGGCTCCTTCTCCCACAGGGAAGGGCCCAGCCCTGAAAGCTCTTGCTGCTCTTCCCCTTCCCTTGGCGCACTACCTACAGGCACAACAGCACTGGGCATCCGGGCTTTCCCAGAGACGGAACATCTCATGGCCCTCGGCCTCGGCAGAGCCTCTTTCCGAAAAGGCAAACATCCGGCTCCTTCTCCCACAGGGAAGGGCCCAGCCCTGAAAGCTCTTGCTGCTCTTCCCCTTCCCTTGGCGCCCTACCTACAGGCACAACAGCACTGGGCATCCGGGCTTTCCCAGACACGGAACATCTCATGGCCCTCGGCCTCGGCAGAGCCTCTTTCCGAAAAGGCAAACGTCCGGCTCCTTCTCCCACAGGGAAGGGCCCAGCCCTGAAAGCTCTTGCTGCTCTTCCCCTTCCCTTGGCGCCCTACCTACAGGCACAACAGCACTGGGCATCCGGGCTTTCCCAGAGACGGAACATCTCATGGCCCTCGGTCTCGGCAGAGCCTCTTTCCGAAAAGGCAAACGTCCGGCTCCTTCTCCCACAGGGAAGGGCCCAGCCCTGAAAGCTCTTGCTGCTCTTCCCCTTCCCTTGGCGCCCTACCTACAGGCACAACAGCACTGGGCATCCGGGCTTTACCAGACACGGAACATCTCATGGCCCTCGGCCTCGGCAGAGCCTCTTTCCGAAAAGGCAAACGTCCGGCTCCTTCTCCCACAGGGAAGGGCCCAGCCCTGAAAGCTCTTGCTGCTCTTCCCCTTCCCTTGGGGCCCTATCTACAGGAACAACAGCACTGGGCATCCGGGCTTTCCCAGAGACGGAACATCTCATGGCCCTCGGCCTCGGCAGAGCCTCTTTCCGAAAAGGCAAACGTCCGGCTCCTTCTCCCACACGGAAGGGCCCAGCCCTGAAAGCTCTTGCTGCTCTTCCCCTTCCCAAGGCGCCCTACCTACAGGCACAACAGCACTGGGCATCCTTGCTTTCCCAGAGACGGAACATCTCATGGCCCTCGGCCTCGGCAGAGCCTCTTTCCGAAAAGGCAAACGTCCGGCTCCTTCTCCCACAGGGAAGGGCCCAGCCCTGAAAGCTCTTGCTGCTCTTCCCCTTCCCTTGGTGCCCTACCTACAGGCACAACAGCACTGGGCATCCGGGCTTTCCCAGACAAGGAACATCTCATGGCCCTCGGCCTCGGCAGAGCCTCTTTCCGAAAAGGCAAACGTCCGGCTCCTTCTCCCACAGGGAAGGGCCCAGCCCTGAAAGCTCTCGCTGCTCTTCCCCTTCCCTTGGCGCCCTACCTACAGGCACAACAGCACTGGGGATCCGTGCTTTCCCAGACACGGAACATCTCATGGCCCTCGGCCTCGGCAGAGCCTCTTTCCGAAAAGGCAAACGTCCGGCTCCTTCTCCCACAGGGAAGGGCCCAGCCCTGAAAGCTCTTGCTGCTCTTCCCCTTCCCTTGGCGCCCTATCTACAGGCACAACAGCACTGGGCATCCGGGCTTTCCCAGAGACGGAACATCTCATGGCCCTCAGCCTCGGCAGAGCCTCTTTCCGAAAAGGCAAACGTCCGGCTCCTTCTCCCACAGGGAAGGGCCCAGCCCTGAAAGCTCTTGCTGCTATTCCCCTTCCCAAGGCGCCCTATCTACAGGCACAACAGCACTGGGAATCTGGGCTTTCCCAGACACGGAACATCTCATGGCCCTCGGCATCGGCAGAGCCTCTTTCCGAAAAGGCAAACGTCCGGCTCCTTCTCCCACAGGGAAGGGCCCAGCCCTGAAAGCTCTTGCTGCTCTTCCCCTTCCCTTGGCACCCTACCAACACGCACAACAGCACTGGGCATCCGGGCTTTCCCAGAGACAGAACATCTCATGGCCCTCGGCCTCGGCAGAGCCTCTTTCCGAAAAGGCAAACGTCCGGCTCCTTCTCCCACAGGGAAGGGCCCAGCCCTGAAAGCTCTTGCTGCTCTTCCCCTTCCCTTGGGGCCCTATCTACAGGAACAACAGCACTGGGCATCCGGGCTTTCCCAGAGACGGAACATCTCATGGCCCTCGGCCTCGGCAGAGCCTCTTTCCGAAAAGGCAAACGTCCGGCTCCTTCTCCCACAGGGAAGGGCCCAGCCCTGAAAGCTCTTGCTGCTCTTCCCCTTCCCTTGGCGCCCTACCTACAGGCACAACAGCACTGGGCATCCTTGCTTTCCCAGAGACGGAACAACTCATGGCCCTCGGCCTCGGCAGAGCCTCTTTCCGAAAAGGCAAACGTCCGGCTCCTTCTCCAACAGGGAAGGGCCCAGCCCTGAAAGCTCTTGCTGCTCTTCCCCTTCCCAAGGTGCCCTACCTACAGGCACAACAGCACTGGGCATCCGGGCTTTCCCAGACAAGGAACATCTCATGGCCCTCGGCCTCGGCAGAGCCTCTTTCCGAAAAGGCAAACGTCCGGCTCCTTCTCCCACAGGGAAGGGCCCAGCCCTGAAAGCTCTTGCTGCTCTTCCCCTTCCCTTGGCGCCCTACCTACAGGCACAACAGCACTGGGGATCCGTGCTTTCCCAGACACGGAACATCTCATGGCCCTCGGCCTTGGCAGAGCCTCTTTCCGAAAAGGCAAACGTCCGGCTCCTTCTCCCACAGGCAAGGGCCCAGCCCTGAAAGCTCTTGCTGCTCTTCCCCTTCCCTTGGGGCCCTATCTACAGGCACAACAGCACTGGGCATCCGGGCTTTCCCAGAGACGGAACATCTCATGGCCCTCGGTCTCGGCAGAGCCTCTTTCCGAAAAGGCAAACGTCCGGCTCCTTCTCCCACAGGGAAGGGCCCAGCCCTGAAAGCTCTTGCTGCTCTTCCCCTTCCCAAGGCGCCCTATCTACAGGCACAACAGCACTGGGAATCTGGGCTTTCCCAGACACGGAACATCTCATGGCCCTCGGCATCGGCAGAGCCTCTTTCCGAAAAGGCAAACGTCCGGCTCCTTCTCCCACAGGGAAGGGCCCAGCCCTGAAAGCTCTTGCTGCTCTTCCCCTTCCCTTGGCACCCTACCAACACGCACAACAGCACTGGGCATCCGGGCTTTCCCAGAGACAGAACATCTCATGGCCCTCGGCCTCGGCAGAGCCTCTTTCCGAAAAGGCAAACGTCCGGCTCCTTCTCCCACAGGGAAGGGCCCAGCCCTGAAAGCTCTTGCTGCTCTTCCCCTTCCCTTGGCACCCTACCAACACGCACAACAGCACTGGGCATCCGGGCTTTCCCAGAGACAGAACATCTCATGGCCCTCGGCCTCGGCAGAGCCTCTTTCCGAAAAGGCAAACGTCCGGCTCCTTCTCCCACAGGGAAGGGCCCAGCCCTGAAAGCTCTTGCTGCTCTTCCCCTTCCCAAGGTGCCCTACCTACAGGCACAACAGCACTGGGCATCCGGGCTTTCCCAGACAAGGAACATCTCATGGCCCTCGGCCTCGGCAGAGCCTCTTTCCGAAAAGGCAAACGTCCGGCTCCTTCTCCCACAGGGAAGGGCCCAGCCCTGAAAGCTCTTGCTGCTCTTCCCCTTCCCAAGGCGCCCTACCTACAGGCACAACAGCACTGGGGATCCGGGCTTTCCCAGAGATGGAACATCTCATGGCCCTCATCCTCGGCAGAGCCTCTTTCCGAAAAGGCAAACGTCCGGCTCCTTCTCCCACAGGGAAGGGCCCAGCCCTGAAAGCTCTTGCTGCTCTTCCCCTTCCCTTGGGGCCCTATCTACAGGCACAACAGCACTGGGCATCCGGGCTTTCCCAGAGACGGAACATCTCATGGCCCTCAGCCTCGGCAGAGCCTCTTTCCGAAAAGGCAAACGTCCGGCTCCTTCTCCCACAGGGAAGGGCCCAGCCCTGAAAGCTCTTGCTGCTCTTCCCCTTCCCAAGGCGCCCTATCTACAGGCACAACAGCACTGGGAATCTGGGCTTTCCCAGACACGGAACATCTCATGGCCCTCGGCATCGGCAGAGCCTCTTTCCGAAAAGGCAAACGTCCGGCTCCTTCTCCCACAGGGAAGGGCCCAGCCCTGAAAGCTCTTGCTGCTCTTCCCCTTCCCTTGGCACCCTACCAACACGCACAACAGCACTGGGCATCCGGGCTTTCCCAGAGACAGAACATCTCATGGCCCTCGGCCTCGGCAGAGCCTCTTTCCGAAAAGGCAAACGTCCGGCTCCTTCTCCCACAGGGAAGGGCCCAGCCCTGAAAGCTCTTGCTGCTCTTCCCCTTCCCAAGGTGCCCTACCTACAGGCACAACAGCACTGGGCATCCGGGCTTTCCCAGACAAGGAACATCTCATGGCCCTCGGCCTCGGCAGAGCCTCTTTCCGAAAAGGCAAACGTCCGGCTCCTTCTCCCACAGGGAAGGGCCCAGCCCTGAAAGCTCTTGCTGCTCTTCCCCTTCCCAAGGCGCCCTACCTACAGGCACAACAGCACTGGGCATCTGGGCTTTCCCAGACACGGAACATCTCATGGCCCTCAGCCTCGGCAGAGCCTCTTTCCGAAAAGGCAAACGTCCGGCTCCTTCTCCCACAGGGAAGGGCCCAGCCCTGAAAGCTCTTGCTGCTCTTCCCCTTCCCAAGGCGCCCAACCTACAGGCACAACAGCACTGGGCATCCGGGCTTTCCCAGACAAGGAACATCTCATGGCCCTCGGCCTCGGCAGAGCCTCTTTCCGAAAAGGCAAACGTCCGGCTCCTTCTCCCACAGGGAAGGGCCCAGCCCTGAAAGCTCTTGCTGCTCTTCCCCTTCCCTTGGTGCCCTACCTACAGGCACAACACCACTGGGTATCCGGGCTTTCCCAGACAAGGAACATCTCATGGCCCTCGGCCTCGGCAGAGCCTCTTTCCGAAAAGGCAAACGTCCGGCTCCTTCTCCCACAGGGAAGGGCCCAGCCCTGAAAGCTCTCGCTGCTCTTCCCCTTCCCTTGGCGCCCTACCTACAGGCACAACAGCACTGGGGATCCGTGCTTTCCCAGACACGGAACATCTCATGGCCCTCGGCCTCGGCAGAGCCTCTTTCCGAAAAGGCAAACGTCCGGCTCCTTCTCCCACAGGGAAGGGCCCAGCCCTGAAAGCTCTTGCTGCTCTTCCCCTTCCCTTGGGGCCCTATCTACAGGCACAACAGCACTGGGCATCCGGGCTTTCCCAGAGACGGAACATCTCATGGCCCTCAGCCTCGGCAGAGCCTCTTTCCGAAAAGGCAAACGTCCGGCTCCTTCTCCCACAGGGAAGGGCCCAGCCCTGAAAGCTCTTGCTGCTCTTCCCCTTCCCAAGGCGCCCTATCTACAGGCACAACAGCACTGGGAATCTGGGCTTTCCCAGACACGGAACATCTCATGGCCCTCGGCATCGGCAGAGCCTCTTTCCGAAAAGGCAAACGTCCGGCTCCTTCTCCCACAGGGAAGGGCCCAGCCCTGAAAGCTCTTGCTGCTCTTCCCCTTCCCTTGGCACCCTACCAACACGCACAACAGCACTGGGCATCCGGGCTTTCCCAGAGACAGAACATCTCATGGCCCTCGGCCTCGGCAGAGCCTCTTTCCGAAAAGGCAAACGTCCGGCTCCTTCTCCCACAGGGAAGGGCCCAGCCCTGAAAGCTCTTGCTGCTCTTCCCCTTCCCAAGGTGCCCTACCTACAGGCACAACAGCACTGGGCATCCGGGCTTTCCCAGACAAGGAACATCTCATGGCCCTCGGCCTCGGCAGAGCCTCTTTCCGAAAAGGCAAACGTCCGGCTCCTTCTCCCACAGGGAAGGGCCCAGCCCTGAAAGCTCTTGCTGCTCTTCCCCTTCCCAAGGCGCCCTACCTACAGGCACAACAGCACTGGGCATCTGGGCTTTCCCAGACACGGAACATCTCATGGCCCTCAGCCTCGGCAGAGCCTCTTTCCGAAAAGGCAAACGTCCGGCTCCTTCTCCCACAGGGAAGGGCCCAGCCCTGAAAGCTCTTGCTGCTCTTCCCCTTCCCTTGGTGCCCTATCTACAGGCACAACAGCACTGGGCATCCGGGCTTTCCCAGACACGGAACATCTCATGGCCCTCGGCCTCGGCAGAGCCTCTTTCCGAAAAGGCAAACGTCCGGCTCCTTCTCCCACAGGGAAGGGCCCAGCCCTGAAAGCTCTTGCTGCTCTTCCCCTTCCCAAGGCGCCCAACCTACAGGCACAACAGCACTGGGCATCCGGGCTTTCCCAGACAAGGAACATCTCATGGCCCTCGGCCTCGGCAGAGCCTCTTTCCGAAAAGGCAAACGTCCGGCTCCTTCTCCCACAGGGAAGGGCCCAGCCCTGAAAGCTCTTGCTGCTCTTCCCCTTCCCAAGGCGCCCTATCTACAGGCACAACAGCACTGGGCATCCGGGCTTTCCCAGAGACGGAACATCTCATGGCCCTCGGCCTCGGCAGAGCCTCTTTCCGAAAAGGCAAACATCCGGCTCCTTCTCCCACAGGGAAGGGCCCAGCCCTGAAAGCTCTTGCTGCTCTTCCCCTTCCCAAGGCGCCCTACCTACAGGCACAACAGCACTGGGCATCCGGGCTTTCCCAGAGACGGAACATCTCATGGCCCTCGGCCTCGGCAGAGCCTCTTTCCGAAAAGGCAAACGTCTGGCTCCTTCTCCCACAGGGAAGGGCCCAGCCCTGAAAGCTCTTGCTGCTCTTCCCCTTCCCTTGGTGCCCTATCTACAGGCACAACAGCACTGGGGATCCGGGCTTTCCCAGAGACGGAACATCTCATGGCCCTCGGCCTCGGCAGAGCCTCTTTCCAAAAAGGCAAACGTCCGGCTCCTTCTCCCACAGGGAAGGGCCCAGCCCTGAAAGCTCTTGCTGCTCTTCCCCTTCCCAAGGCGCCCAACCTACAGGCACAACAGCACTGGGCATCCGGGCTTTCCCAGACAAGGAACATCTCATGGCCCTCGGCCTCGGCAGAGCCTCTTTCCGAAAAGGCAAACGTCCGGCTCCTTCTCCCACAGGGAAGGGCCCAGCCCTGAAAGCTCTTGCTGCTCTTCCCCTTCCCAAGGCGCCCTATCTACAGGCACAACAGCACTGGGCATCCGGGCTTTCCCAGAGACGGAACATCTCATGGCCCTCGGCCTCGGCAGAGCCTCTTTCCGAAAAGGCAAACATCCGGCTCCTTCTCCCACAGGGAAGGGCCCAGCCCTGAAAGCTCTTGCTGCTCTTCCCCTTCCCAAGGCGCCCTACCTACAGGCACAACAGCACTGGGCATCCGGGCTTTCCCAGACAAGGAACATCTCATGGCCCTCGGCCTCGGCAGAGCCTCTTTCCGAAAAGGCAAACGTCTGGCTCCTTCTCCCACAGGGAAGGGCCCAGACCTGAAAGCTCTTGCTGCTCTTCCCCTTCCCTTGGCGCCCTACCTACAGGCACAACAGCACTGGGCATCCGGGCCTTCCCTGACACGGAACATCTCATGGACCTCGGCCTTGGCAGAGCCTCTTTCCGAAAAGGCAAACGTCCGGCTCCTTCTCCCACAAGGAAGGGCCCAGCCCTGAAAGCTCTTGCTGCTCTTCCCCTTCCCAAGACACCCTATCTACAGGCACAACAGCACTGGGCATCCGGGCTTTCCCAGACAAGGAACATCTCATGGCCCTCGGCCTCGGCAGAGCCTCTTTCCGAAAAGGCAAACGTCCGGCTCCTTCTCCCACAGGGAAGGGCCCAGCCCTGAAAGCTCTTGCTGCTCTTCCCCTTCCCTTGGCGCCCTACCTACAGGCACAACAGCACTGGGCATCCGGGCTTTACCAGACACGGAACATCTCATGGCCCTCGGCCTCGGCAGAGCCTCTTTCCGAAAAGGCAAACGTCCGGCTCCTTCTCCCACAGGGAAGGGCCCAGCCCTGAAAGCTCTTGCTGCTCTTCCCCTTCCCAAGGCGCCCTATCTACAGGAACAACAGCACTGGGCATCCGGGCTTTCCCAGAGACGGAACATCTCATGGCCCTCGGCCTCGGCAGAGCCTCTTTCCGAAAAGGCAAACGTCCGGCTCCTTCTCCCACAGTGAAGGGCCCAGCCCTGAAAGCTCCTGCTGCTCTTCCCCTTCCCAAGGCGCCCTACCTACAGGCACAACAGCACTGGGCATCCGGGCTTTCCCAGACAAGGAACATCTCATGGCCCTCGGCCTCGGCAGAGCCTCTTTCCGAAAAGGCAAACGTCCGGCTCCTTCTCCCACAGGGAAGGGCCCAGCCCTGAAAGCTCTTGCTGCTCTTCCCCTTCCCAAGGCGCCCTATCTACAGGCACAACAGCACTGGGCATCCGGGCTTTCCCAGAGACGGAACATCTCATGGCCCTCGGCCTCGGCAGAGCCTCTTTCCGAAAAGGCAAACGTCCGGCTCCTTCTCCCACAGGGAAGGGCCCAGCCCTGAAAGCTCTTGCTGCTCTTCCCCTTCCCAAGGCGCCCTATCTACAGGCACAACAGCACTGGGCATCCGGGCTTTCCCAGAGACGGAACATCTCATGGCCCTCGGCCTCGGCAGAGCCTCTTTCCGAAAAGGCAAACGTCCGGCTCCTTCTCCCACAGGGAAGGGCCCAGCCCTGAAAGCTCTTGCTGCTCTTCCCCTTCCCTTGGGGCCCTATCTACAGGCACAACAGCACTGGGCATCCGGGCTTTCCCAGAGACGGAACATCTCATGGCCCTCAGCCTCGGCAGAGCCTCTTTCCGAAAAGGCAAACGTCCGGCTCCTTCTCCCACAGGGAAGGGCCCAGCCCTGAAAGCTCTTGCTGCTCTTCCCCTTCCCTTGGCGCCCTATCTACAGGCACAACAGCACTGGGAATCTGGGCTTTCCCAGACACGGAACATCTCATGGCCCTCGGCATCGGCAGAGCCTCTTTCCGAAAAGGCAAACGTCCGGCTCCTTCTCCCACAGGGAAGGGCCCAGCCCTGAAAGCTCTTGCTGCTCTTCCCCTTCCCTTGGCACCCTACCAACACGCACAACAGCACTGGGCATCCGGGCTTTCCCAGAGACAGAACATCTCATGGCCCTCGGCCTCGGCAGAGCCTCTTTCCGAAAAGGCAAACGTCCGGCTCCTTCTCCCACAGGGAAGGGCCCAGCCCTGAAAGCTCTTGCTGCTCTTCCCCTTCCCTTGGCACCCTACCTACAGGCACAACAGCACTGGGCATCCGGGCTTTCCCAGACAAGGAACATCTCATGGCCCTCGGCCTCGGCAGAGCCTCTTTCCGAAAAGGCAAACGTCCGGCTCCTTCTCCCACAGGGAAGGGCCCAGCCCTGAAAGCTCTTGCTGCTCTTCCCCTTCCCAAGGCGCCCTACCTACAGGCACAACAGCACTGGGCATCTGGGCTTTCCCAGACACGGAACATCTCATGGCCCTCAGCCTCGGCAGAGCCTCTTTCCGAAAAGGCAAACGTCCGGCTCCTTCTCCCACAGGGAAGGGCCCAGCCCTGAAAGCTCTTGCTGCTCTTCCCCTTCCCTTGGTGCCCTATCTACAGGCACAACAGCACTGGGCATCCGGGCTTTCCCAGACACGGAACATCTCATGGCCCTCGGCCTCGGCAGAGCCTCTTTCCGAAAAGGCAAACGTCCGGCTCCTTCTCCCACAGGGAAGGGCCCAGCCCTGAAAGCTCTTGCTGCTCTTCCCCTTCCCAAGGCGCCCAACCTACAGGCACAACAGCACTGGGCATCCGGGCTTTCCCAGACAAGGAACATCTCATGGCCCTCGGCCTCGGCAGAGCCTCTTTCCGAAAAGGCAAACGTCCGGCTCCTTCTCCCACAGGGAAGGGCCCAGCCCTGAAAGCTCTTGCTGCTCTTCCCCTTCCCTTGGCACCCTACCTACAGGCACAACAGCACTGGGCATCCGGGCTTTCCCAGACAAGGAACATCTCATGGCCCTCGGCCTCGGCAGAGCCTCTTTCCGAAAAGGCAAACGTCCGGCTCCTTCTCCCACAGGGAAGGGCCCAGCCCTGAAAGCTCTTGCTGCTCTTCCCCTTCCCAAGGCGCCCTACCTACAGGCACAACAGCACTGGGCATCTGGGCTTTCCCAGACACGGAACATCTCATGGCCCTCAGCCTCGGCAGAGCCTCTTTCCGAAAAGGCAAACGTCCGGCTCCTTCTCCCACAGGGAAGGGCCCAGCCCTGAAAGCTCTTGCTGCTCTTCCCCTTCCCTTGGTGCCCTATCTACAGGCACAACAGCACTGGGCATCCGGGCTTTCCCAGACACGGAACATCTCATGGCCCTCGGCCTCGGCAGAGCCTCTTTCCGAAAAGGCAAACGTCCGGCTCCTTCTCCCACAGGGAAGGGCCCAGCCCTGAAAGCTCTTGCTGCTCTTCCCCTTCCCAAGGCGCCCAACCTACAGGCACAACAGCACTGGGCATCCGGGCTTTCCCAGACAAGGAACATCTCATGGCCCTCGGCCTCGGCAGAGCCTCTTTCCGAAAAGGCAAACGTCCGGCTCCTTCTCCCACAGGGAAGGGCCCAGCCCTGAAAGCTCTTGCTGCTCTTCCCCTTCCCAAGGCGCCCTATCTACAGGCACAACAGCACTGGGCATCCGGGCTTTCCCAGAGACGGAACATCTCATGGCCCTCGGCCTCGGCAGAGCCTCTTTCCGAAAAGGCAAACATCCGGCTCCTTCTCCCACAGGGAAGGGCCCAGCCCTGAAAGCTCTTGCTGCTCTTCCCCTTCCCAAGGCGCCCTACCTACAGGCACAACAGCACTGGGCATCCGGGCTTTCCCAGAGACGGAACATCTCATGGCCCTCGGCCTCGGCAGAGCCTCTTTCCGAAAAGGCAAACGTCTGGCTCCTTCTCCCACAGGGAAGGGCCCAGCCCTGAAAGCTCTTGCTGCTCTTCCCCTTCCCTTGGTGCCCTATCTACAGGCACAACAGCACTGGGCATCCGGGCTTTCCCAGAGACGGAACATCTCATGGCCCTCGGCCTCGGCAGAGCCTCTTTCCGAAAAGGCAAACGTCCGGCTCCTTCTCCCACAGGGAAGGGCCCAGCCCTGAAAGCTCTTGCTGCTCTTCCCCTTCCCAAGGCGCCCAACCTACAGGCACAACAGCACTGGGCATCCGGGCTTTCCCAGACAAGGAACATCTCATGGCCCTCGGCCTCGGCAGAGCCTCTTTCCGAAAAGGCAAACGTCCGGCTCCTTCTCCCACAGGGAAGGGCCCAGCCCTGAAAGCTCTTGCTGCTCTTCCCCTTCCCAAGGCGCCCTATCTACAGGCACAACAGCACTGGGCATCCGGGCTTTCCCAGAGACGGAACATCTCATGGCCCTCGGCCTCGGCAGAGCCTCTTTCCGAAAAGGCAAACATCCGGCTCCTTCTCCCACAGGGAAGGGCCCAGCCCTGAAAGCTCTTGCTGCTCTTCCCCTTCCCAAGGCGCCCTACCTACAGGCACAACAGCACTGGGCATCCGGGCTTTCCCAGAGACGGAACATCTCATGGCCCTCGGCCTCGGCAGAGCCTCTTTCCGAAAAGGCAAACGTCTGGCTCCTTCTCCCACAGGGAAGGGCCCAGACCTGAAAGCTCTTGCTGCTCTTCCCCTTCCCTTGGCGCCCTACCTACAGGCACAACAGCACTGGGCATCCGGGCCTTCCCTGACACGGAACATCTCATGGACCTCGGCCTTGGCAGAGCCTCTTTCCGAAAAGGCAAACGTCCGGCTCCTTCTCCCACAAGGAAGGGCCCAGCCCTGAAAGCTCTTGCTGCTCTTCCCCTTCCCAAGACACCCTATCTACAGGCACAACAGCACTGGGCATCCGGGCTTTCCCAGACAAGGAACATCTCATGGCCCTCGGCCTCGGCAGAGCCTCTTTCCGAAAAGGCAAACGTCCGGCTCCTTCTCCCACAGGGAAGGGCCCAGCCCTGAAAGCTCTTGCTGCTCTTCCCCTTCCCTTGGCGCCCTACCTACAGGCACAACAGCACTGGGCATCCGGGCTTTACCAGACACGGAACATCTCATGGCCCTCGGCCTCGGCAGAGCCTCTTTCCGAAAAGGCAAACGTCCGGCTCCTTCTCCCACAGGGAAGGGCCCAGCCCTGAAAGCTCTTGCTGCTCTTCCCCTTCCCAAGGCGCCCTATCTACAGGAACAACAGCACTGGGCATCCGGGCTTTCCCAGAGACGGAACATCTCATGGCCCTCGGCCTCGGCAGAGCCTCTTTCCGAAAAGGCAAACGTCCGGCTCCTTCTCCCACAGTGAAGGGCCCAGCCCTGAAAGCTCCTGCTGCTCTTCCCCTTCCCAAGGCGCCCTACCTACAGGCACAACAGCACTGGGCATCCGGGCTTTCCCAGACAAGGAACATCTCATGGCCCTCGGCCTCGGCAGAGCCTCTTTCCGAAAAGGCAAACGTCCGGCTCCTTCTCCCACAGGGAAGGGCCCAGCCCTGAAAGCTCTTGCTGCTCTTCCCCTTCCCTTGGCGCCCTATCTACAGGCACAACAGCACTGGGCATCCGGGCTTTCCCAGAGACGGAACATCTCATGGCCCTCGGCCTCGGCAGAGCCTCTTTCCGAAAAGGCAAACGTCCGGCTCCTTCTCCCACAGGGAAGGGCCCAGCCCTGAAAGCTCTTGCTGCTCTTCCCCTTCCCAAGGCGCCCTATCTACAGGCACAACAGCACTGGGCATCCGGGCTTTCCCAGAGACGGAACATCTCATGGCCCTCGGCCTCGGCAGAGCCTCTTTCCGAAAAGGCAAACATCCGGCTCCTTCTCCCACAGGGAAGGGCCCAGCCCTGAAAGCTCTTGCTGCTCTTCCCCTTCCCAAGGCGCCCTACCTACAGGCACAACAGCACTGGTGATCCGGGCTTTCCCAGAGACGGAACATCTCATGGCCCTCGGCCTCGGCAGAGCCTCTTTCCGAAAAGGCAAACGTCTGGCTCCTTCTCCCACAGGGAAGGGCCCAGCCCTGAAAGCTCTTGCTGCTCTTCCCCTTCCCTTGGCGCCCTACCTACAGGCACAACAGCACTGGGCATCCGGGCCTTCCCTGACACGGAACATCTCATGGACCTCGGCCTTGGCAGAGCCTCTTTCCGAAAAGGCAAACGTCCGGCTCCTTCTCCCACAAGGAAGGGCCCAGCCCTGAAAGCTCTTGCTGCTCTTCCCCTTCCCAAGACGCCCTATCTACAGGCACAACAGCACTGGGCATCCGGGCTTTCCCAGAGACGGAACATCTCATGGCCCTCGGTCTCGGCAGAGCCTCTTTCCGAAAAGGCAAACGTCCGGCTCCTTCTCCCACAGGGAAGGGCCCAGCCCTGAAAGCTCTTGCTGCTCTTCCCCTTCCCAAGGTGCCCTACCTACAGGCACAACAGCACTGGGCATCCGGGCTTTCCCAGACACGGAACATCTCATGGCCCTCGGCCTCGGCAGAGCCTCTTTCCGAAAAGGCAAACGTCCGGCTCCTTCTCCCACAGGGAAGGGCCCAGCCCTGAAAGCTCTTGCTGCTCTTCCCCTTCCCTTGGGGCCCTATCTACAGGAACAACAGCACTGGGCATCCGGGCTTTCCCAGAGACGGAACATCTCATGGCCCTCGGCCTCGGCAGAGCCTCTTTCCGAAAAGGCAAACGTCCGGCTCCTTCTCCCACAGGGAAGGGCCCAGCCCTGAAAGCTCTTGCTGCTCTTCCCCTTCCCAAGGCGCCCTACCTACAGGCACAACAGCACTGGGCATCCGGGCTTTCCCAGAGACGGAACATCTCATGGCCCTCAGCCTCGGCAGAGCCTCTTTCCGAAAAGGCAAACGTCCGGCTCCTTCTCCCACAGGGAAGGGCCCAGCCCTGAAAGCTCTTGCTGCTCTTCCCCTTCCCAAGGCGCCCTATCTACAGGCACAACAGCACTGGGAATCTGGGCTTTCCCAGACACGGAACATCTCATGGCCCTCGGCATCGGCAGAGCCTCTTTCCGAAAAGGCAAACGTCCGGCTCCTTCTCCCACAGGGAAGGGCCCAGCCCTGAAAGCTCTTGCTGCTCTTCCCCGTCCCTTGGCACCCTACCAACACGCACAACAGCACTGGGCATCCGGGCTTTCCCAGAGACAGAACATCTCATGGCCCTCGGCCTCGGCAGAGCCTCTTTCCGAAAAGGCAAACGTCCGGCTCCTTCTCCCACAGGGAAGGGCCCAGCCCTGAAAGCTCTTGCTGCTCTTCCCCTTCCCTTGGTGCCCTACCTACAGGCACAACAGCACTGGGCATCCGGGCTTTCCCAGACAAGGAACATCTCATGGCCCTCGGCCTCGGCAGAGCCTCTTTCCGAAAAGGCAAACGTCCGGCTCCTTCTCCCACAGGGAAGGGCCCAGCCCTGAAAGCTCTTGATGCTCTTCCCCTTCCCAAGGCGCCCTACCTACAGGCACAACAGCACTGGGGATCCGGGCTTTCCCAGAGACGGAACATCTCATGGCCCTCATCCTCGGCAGAGCCTCTTTCCGAAAAGGCAAACGTCCGGCTCCTTCTCCCACAGGGAAGGGCCCAGCCCTGAAAGCTCTTGCTGCTCTTCCCCTTCCCAAGGCGCCCTACCTACAGGCACAACAGCACTGGGCATCTGGGCTTTCCCAGACACGGAACATCTCATGGCCCTCAGCCTCGGCAGAGCCTCTTTCCGAAAAGGCAAACGTCCGGCTCCTTCTCCCACAGGGAAGGGCCCAGCCCTGAAAGCTCTTGCTGCTCTTCCCCTTCCCTTGGTGCCCTATCTACAGGCACAACAGCACTGGGCATCCGGGCTTTCCCAGACACGGAACATCTCATGGCCCTCGGCCTCGGCAGAGCCTCTTTCCGAAAAGGCAAACGTCCGGCTCCTTCTCCCACAGGGAAGGGCCCAGCCCTGAAAGCTCTTGCTGCTCTTCCCCTTCCCAAGGCGCCCTATCTACAGGCACAACAGCACTGGGCATCCGGGCTTTCCCAGACAAGGAACATCTCATGGCCCTCGGCCTCGGCAGAGCCTCTTTCCGAAAAGGCAAACGTCCGGCTCCTTCTCCCACAGGGAAGGGCCCAGCCCTGAAAGCTCTTGCTGCTCTTCCCCTTCCCTTGGCGCCCTACCTACAGGCACAACAGCACTGGGCATCCGGGCTTTCCCAGAGACGGAACATCTCATGGCCCTCGGCCTCGGCAGAGCCTCTTTCCGAAAAGGCAAACATCCGGCTCCTTCTCCCACAGGGAAGGGCCCAGCCCTGAAAGCTCTTGCTGCTCTTCCCCTTCCCAAGGCGCCCTACCTACAGGCACAACAGCACTGGGCATCCGGCCTTTCCCAGACACGGAACATCTCATGGCCCTCGGCCTCGGCAGAGCCTCTTTCCGAAAAGGCAAACGTCCGGCTCCTTCTCCCACAGGGAAGGGCCCAGCCCTGAAAGCTCTTGCTGCTCTTCCCCTTCCCTTGGGGCCCTATCTACAGGCACAACAGCACTGGGCATCCGGGCTTTCCCAGAGACGGAACATCTCATGGCCCTCGGCCTCGGCAGAGCCTCTTTCCGAAAAGGCAAACGTCCGGCTCCTTCTCCCACAGTGAAGGGCCCAGCCCTGAAAGCTCCTGCTGCTCTTCCCCTTCCCAAGGCGCCCTACCTACAGGCACAACAGCACTGGGCATCTGGGCTTTCCCAGAGATGGAACATCTCATGGCCCTCGGCCTCGGCAGAGCCTCTTTCCGAAAAGGCAAACGTCCGGCTCCTTCTCCCACAGGGAAGGGCCCAGCCCTGAAAGCTCTTGCTGCTCTTCCCCTTCCCTTGGCGCCCTATCTACAGGCACAACAGCACTGGGCATCCGGGCTTTCCCAGAGACGGAACATCTCATGGCCCTCGGCCTCGGCAGAGCCTCTTTCCGAAAAGGCAAACGTCCGGCTCCTTCTCCCACAGGGAAGGGCCCAGCCCTGAAAGCTCTTGCTGCTCTTCCCCTTCCCAAGGCGCCCTATCTACAGGCACAACAGCACTGGGCATCCGGGCTTTCCCAGAGACGGAACATCTCATGGCCCTCGGCCTCGGCAGAGCCTCTTTCCGAAAAGGCAAACGTCCGGCTCCTTCTCCCACAGGGAAGGGCCCAGCCCTGAAAGCTCTTGCTGCTCTTCCCCTTCCCTTGGCGCCCTACCTACAGGCACAACAGCACTGGGCATCCGGGCCTTCCCTGACACGGAACATCTCATGGACCTCGGCCTTGGCAGAGCCTCTTTCCGAAAAGGCAAACGTCCGGCTCCTTCTCCCACAGGGAAGGGCCCAGCCCTGAAAGCTCTTGCTGCTCTTCCCCTTCCCAAGACGCCCTATCTACAGGCACAACAGCACTGGGCATCCGGGCTTTCCCAGAGACGGAACATCTCATGGCCCTCGGTCTCGGCAGAGCCTCTTTCCGAAAAGGCAAACGTCCGGCTCCTTCTCCCACAGGGAAGGGCCCAGCCCTGAAAGCTCTTGCTGCTCTTCCCCTTCCCTTGGCGCCCTACCTACAGGCACAACAGCACTGGGGATCCGGGCTTTCCCAGACAAGGAACATCTCATGGCCCTCGGCATCGGCAGAGCCTCTTTCCGAAAAGGCAAACGTCCGGCTCCTTCTCCCACAGGGAAGGGCCCAGCCCTGAAAGCTCTTGCTGCTCTTCCCCTTCCCTTGGGGCCCTATCTACAGGCACAACAGCACTGGGGATCCGGGCTTTCCCAGAGACGGAACATCTCATGGCCCTCAGCCTCGGCAGAGCCTCTTTCCGAAAAGGCAAACGTCCGGCTCCTTCTCCCACAGGGAAGGGCCCAGCCCTGAAAGCTCTTGCTGCTCTTCCCCTTCCCAAGGCGCCCTATCTACAGGCACAACAGCACTGGGAATCTGGGCTTTCCCAGACACGGAACATCTCATGGCCCTCGGCATCGGCAGAGCCTCTTTCCGAAAAGGCAAACGTCCGGCTCCTTCTCCCACAGGGAAGGGCCCAGCCCTGAAAGCTCTTGCTGCTCTTCCCCTTCCCTTGGCACCCTACCAACACGCACAACAGCACTGGGCATCCGGGCTTTCCCAGAGACAGAACATCTCATGGCCCTCGGCCTCGGCAGAGCCTCTTTCCGAAAAGGCAAACGTCCGGCTCCTTCTCCCACAGGGAAGGGCCCAGCCCTGAAAGCTCTTGCTGCTCTTCCCCTTCCCAAGGTGCCCTACCTACAGGCACAACAGCACTGGGCATCCGGGCTTTCCCAGACAAGGAACATCTCATGGCCCTCGGCCTCGGCAGAGCCTCTTTCCGAAAAGGCAAACGTCCGGCTCCTTCTCCCACAGGGAAGGGCCCAGCCCTGAAAGCTCTTGCTGCTCTTCCCCTTCCCAAGGTGCCCTACCTACAGGCACAACAGCACTGGGCATCCGGGCTTTCCCAGAGACGGAACATCTCATGGCCCTCGGCCTCGGCAGAGCCTCTTTCCGAAAAGGCAAACGTCTGTCTCCTTCTCCCACAGGGAAGGGCCCAGCCCTGAAAGCTCTTGCTGCTCTTCCCCTTCCCAAGGTGCCCTACCTACAGGCACAACAGCACTGGGCATCCGGGCTTTCCCAGACAAGGAACATCTCATGGCCCTCGGCCTCGGCAGAGCCTCTTTCCGAAAAGGCAAACGTCCGGCTCCTTCTCCCACAGGGAAGGGCCCAGCCCTGAAAGCTCTTGCTGCTCTTCCCCTTCCCTTGGCGCCCTACCTACAGGCACAACAGCACTGGGCATCCGGGCTTTCCCAGAGACGGAACATCTCATGGCCCTCGGCCTCGGCAGAGCCTCTTTCCGAAAAGGCAAACGTCCGGCTCCTTCTCCCACAGGGAAGGGCCCAGCCCTGAAAGCTCTTGCTGCTCTTCCCCTTCCCAAGGCGCCCTACCTACAGGCACAACAGCACTGGGCATCCGGGCTTTCCCAGAGACGGAACATCTCATGGCCCTCGGCCTCAGCAGAGCCTCTTTCCGAAAAGGCAAACGTCCGGCTCCTTCTCCCACAGGGAAGGGCCCAGCCCTGAAAGCTCTTGCTGCTCTTCCCCTTCCCTTGGCGCCCTATCTACAGGCACAACAGCACTGGGCATCCGGGCTTTCCCAGAGACGGAACATCTCATGGCCCTCGGCCTCGGCAGAGCCTCTTTCCGAAAAGGCAAACGTCCGGCTCCTTCTCCCACAGGGAAGGGCCCAGCCCTGAAAGCTCTTGCTGCTCTTCCCCTTCCCTTGGCGCCCTACCTACAGGCACAACAGCACTGGGGATCCGGGCTTTCCCAGAGACGGAACATCTCATGGCCCTCGGCCTCGGCAGAGCCTCTTTCCGAAAAGGCAAACGTCCGGCTCCTTCTCCCACAGGGAAGGGCCCAGCCCTGAAAGCTCTTGCTGCTCTTCCCCTTCCCAAGGCGCCCAACCTACAGGCACAACAGCACTGGGCATCCGGGCTTTCCCAGACAAGGAACATCTCATGGCCCTCGGCCTCGGCAGAGCCTCTTTCCGAAAAGGCAAACGTCCGGCTCCTTCTCCCACAGGGAAGGGCCCAGCCCTGAAAGCTCTTGCTGCTCTTCCCCTTCCCAAGGCGCCCTACCTACAGGCACAACAGCACTGGGGATCCGGGCTTTCCCAGACACGGAACATCTCATGGCCCTCGGCCTCGGCAGAGCCTCTTTCCGAAAAGGCAAACGTCCGGCTCCTTCTCCCACAGGGAAGGGCCCAGCCCTGAAAGCTCTTGCTGCTCTTCCCCTTCCCAAGGCGCCCTACCTACAGGCACAACAGCACTGGTGATCCGGGCTTTCCCAGACACGGAACATCTCATGGCCCTCGGCCTCGGCAGAGCCTCTTTCCGAAAAGGCAAACGTCCGGCTCCTTCTCCCACAGGGAAGGGCCCAGCCCTGAAAGCTCTTGCTGCTCTTCCCCTTCCCTTGGCGCCCTACCTACAGGCACAACAGCACTGGGCATCCGGGCTTTCCCAGACACGGAACATCTCATGGCCCTCGGCCTCGGCAGAGCCTCTTTCCGAAAAGGCAAACGTCCGGCTCCTTCTCCCACAGGGAAGGGCCCAGCCCTGAAAGCTCTTGCTGCTCTTCCCCTTCCCAAGGCGCCCTATCTACAGGCACAACAGCACTGGGCATCCGGGCTTTCCCAGACAAGGAACATCTCATGGCCCTCGGCCTCGGCAGAGCCTCTTTCCGAAAAGGCAAACGTCCGGCTCCTTCTCCCACAGGGAAGGGCCCAGCCCTGAAAGCTCTTGCTGCTCTTCCCCTTCCCAAGGCGCCCTACCTACAGGCACAACAGCACTGGGCATCCGGGCTTTACCAGAGACGGAACATCTCATGGCCCTCTTCCTCGGCAGAGCCTCTTTCCGAAAAGGCAAACGTCCGGCTCCTTCTCCCACAGGGAAGGGCCCAGCCCTGAAAGCTCTTGCTGCTCTTCCCCTTGCCTTGGCGCCCTACCTACAGGCACAACAGCACTGGGCATCCGGGCTTTCCCAGAGACGGAACATCTCATGGCCCTCGGCCTCGGCAGAGCCTCTTTCCGAAAAGGCAAACGTCCGGCTCCTTCTCCCACAGGGAAGGGCCCAGCCCTGAAAGCTCTTGCTGCTCTTCCCCTTCCCAAGGCGCCCTACCTACAGGCACAACAGCACTGGGCATCCGGGCTTTCCCAGACACGGAACATCTCACGGCCCTTGGCATCAGCAGAGCCTCTTTCCGAAAAGGCAAACGTCCGGCTCCTTCTCCCACAGGGAAGGGCCCAGCCCTGAAAGCTCTTGCTGCTCTTCCCCTTCCCTTGGCGCCCTACCTACAGGCACAAGAGCACTGGGCATCCGGGCTTTCCCAGAGACGGAACATCTCATGGCCCTCGGCCTCGGCAGAGCCTCTTTCCGAAAAGGCAAACGTCCGGCTCCTTCTCCCACAGGGAAGGGCCCAGCCCTGAAAGCTCTTGCTGCTCTTCCCCTTCCCTTCGTGCCCTACCTACAGGCACAACAGCACTGGGCATCCGGGCTTTCCCAGAGACGGAACATCTCATGGCCCTCAGCCTCGGCAGAGCCTCTTTCCGAAAAGGCAAACGTCCGGCTCCTTCTCCCACAGGGAAGGGCCCAGCCCTGAAAGCTCTTGCTGCTCTTCCCCTTCCCAAGGCGCCCTATCTACAGGCACAACAGCACTGGGAATCTGGGCTTTCCCAGACACGGAACATCTCATGGCCCTCGGCATCGGCAGAGCCTCTTTCCGAAAAGGCAAACGTCCGGCTCCTTCTCCCACAGGGAAGGGCCCAGCCCTGAAAGCTCTTGCTGCTCTTGCCCTTCCCTTGGCACCCTACCTACACGCACAACAGCACTGGGCATCCGGGCTTTCCCAGAGACAAAACATCTCATGGCCCTCGGCCTCGGCAGAGCCTCTTTCCGAAAAGGCAAACGTCCGGCTCCTTCTCCCACAGGGAAGGGCCCAGCCCTGAAAGCTCTTGCTGCTCTTCCCCTTCCCAAGGTGCCCTACCTACAGGCACAACAGCACTGGGCATCCGGGCTTTCCCAGACAAGGAACATCTCATGGCCCTCGGCCTCGGCAGAGCCTCTTTCCGAAAAGGCAAACGTCCGGCTCCTTCTCCCACAGGGAAGGGCCCAGCCCTGAAAGCTCTTGCTGCTCTTCCCCTTCCCAAGGCGCCCAACCTACAGGCACAACAGCACTGGGCATCCGGGCTTTCCCAGACAAGGAACATCTCATGGCCCTCGGCCTCGGCAGAGCCTCTTTCCGAAAAGGCAAACGTCCGGCTCCTTCTCCCACAGGGAAGGGCCCAGCCCTGAAAGCTCTTGCTGCTCTTCCCCTTCCCTTGGCGCCCTACCTACAGGCACAACAGCACTGGGGATCCGGGCTTTCCCAGACACGGAACATCTCATGGCCCTCGGCCTCGGCAGAGCCTCTTTCCGAAAAGGCAAACGTCCGGCTCCTTCTCCCACAGGGAAGGGCCCAGCCCTGAAAGCTCTTGCTGCTCTTCCCCTTCCCTTGGCGCCCTACCTACAGGCACAACAGCACTGGTGATCCGGGCTTTCCCAGACACGGAACATCTCATGGCCCTCGGCCTCGGCAGAGCCTCTTTCCGAAAAGGCAAACGTCCGGCTCCTTCTCCCACAGGGAAGGGCCCAGCCCTGAAAGCTCTTGCTGCTCTTCCCCTTCCCTTGGCGCCCTACCTACAGGCACAACAGCACTGGGCATCCGGGCTTTCCCAGACACGGAACATCTCATGGCCCTCGGCCTCGGCAGAGCCTCTTTCCGAAAAGGCAAACGTCCGGCTCCTTCTCCCACAGGGAAGGGCCCAGCCCTGAAAGCTCTTGCTGCTCTTCCCCTTCCCAAGGCGCCCTATCTACAGGCACAACAGCACTGGGCATCCGGGCTTTCCCAGACAAGGAACATCTCATGGCCCTCGGCCTCGGCAGAGCCTCTTTCCGAAAAGGCAAACGTCCGGCTCCTTCTCCCACAGGGAAGGGCCCAGCCCTGAAAGCTCTTGCTGCTCTTCCCCTTCCCAAGGCGCCCTACCTACAGGCACAACAGCACTGGGCATCCGGGCTTTACCAGAGACGGAACATCTCATGGCCCTCTTCCTCGGCAGAGCCTCTTTCCGAAAAGGCAAACGTCCGGCTCCTTCTCCCACAGGGAAGGGCCCAGCCCTGAAAGCTCTTGCTGCTCTTCCCCTTGCCTTGGCGCCCTACCTACAGGCACAACAGCACTGGGCATCCGGGCTTTCCCAGAGACGGAACATCTCATGGCCCTCGGCCTCGGCAGAGCCTCTTTCCGAAAAGGCAAACGTCCGGCTCCTTCTCCCACAGGGAAGGGCCCAGCCCTGAAAGCTCTTGCTGCTCTTCCCCTTCCCAAGGCGCCCTACCTACAGGCACAACAGCACTGGGCATCCGGGCTTTCCCAGACACGGAACATCTCACGGCCCTTGGCATCAGCAGAGCCTCTTTCCGAAAAGGCAAACGTCCGGCTCCTTCTCCCACAGGGAAGGGCCCAGCCCTGAAAGCTCTTGCTGCTCTTCCCCTTCCCTTGGCGCCCTACCTACAGGCACAAGAGCACTGGGCATCCGGGCTTTCCCAGAGACGGAACATCTCATGGCCCTCGGCCTCGGCAGAGCCTCTTTCCGAAAAGGCAAACGTCCGGCTCCTTCTCCCACAGGGAAGGGCCCAGCCCTGAAAGCTCTTGCTGCTCTTCCCCTTCCCTTCGTGCCCTACCTACAGGCACAACAGCACTGGGCATCCGGGCTTTCCCAGAGACGGAACATCTCATGGCCCTCAGCCTCGGCAGAGCCTCTTTCCGAAAAGGCAAACGTCCGGCTCCTTCTCCCACAGGGAAGGGCCCAGCCCTGAAAGCTCTTGCTGCTCTTCCCCTTCCCAAGGCGCCCTATCTACAGGCACAACAGCACTGGGAATCTGGGCTTTCCCAGACACGGAACATCTCATGGCCCTCGGCATCGGCAGAGCCTCTTTCCGAAAAGGCAAACGTCCGGCTCCTTCTCCCACAGGGAAGGGCCCAGCCCTGAAAGCTCTTGCTGCTCTTGCCCTTCCCTTGGCACCCTACCTACACGCACAACAGCACTGGGCATCCGGGCTTTCCCAGAGACAAAACATCTCATGGCCCTCGGCCTCGGCAGAGCCTCTTTCCGAAAAGGCAAACGTCCGGCTCCTTCTCCCACAGGGAAGGGCCCAGCCCTGAAAGCTCTTGCTGCTCTTCCCCTTCCCAAGGTGCCCTACCTACAGGCACAACAGCACTGGGCATCCGGGCTTTCCCAGACAAGGAACATCTCATGGCCCTCGGCCTCGGCAGAGCCTCTTTCCGAAAAGGCAAACGTCCGGCTCCTTCTCCCACAGGGAAGGGCCCAGCCCTGAAAGCTCTTGCTGCTCTTCCCCTTCCCAAGGCGCCCTACCTACAGGCACAACAGCACTGGGGATCCGGGCTTTCCCAGACACGGAACATCTCATGGCCCTCGGCCTCGGCAGAGCCTCTTTCCGAAAAGGCAAACGTCCGGCTCCTTCTCCCACAGGGAAGGGCCCAGCCCTGAAAGCTCTTGCTGCTCTTCCCCTTCCCAAGGCGCCCTACCTACAGGCACAACAGCACTGGGCATCCGGGCTTTACCAGAGACGGAACATCTCATGGCCCTCGGTCTCGGCAGAGCCTTTTTCCGAAAAGGCAAATGTCCGGCTCCTTCTCCCACAGGGAAGGGCCCAGCCCTGAAAGCTCTTGCTGCTCTTCCCCTTCCCAAGGCGCCCTACCTACAGGCACAACAGCACTGGGCATCCGGGCTTTCCCAGACACGGAACATCTCATGGCCCTCGGCCTCGGCAGAGCCTCTTTCCGAAAAGGCAAACGTCCGGCTCCTTCTCCCACAGGGAAGGGCCCAGCCCTGAAAGCTCTTGCTGCTCTTCCCCTTCCCTTGGTGCCCTACCTACAGGCACAACAGCACTGGTGATCCGGGCTTTCCCAGAGACGGAACATCTCATGGCCCTCGGCCTCGGCAGAGCCTCTTTCCGAAAAGGCAAACGTCCGGCTCCTTCTCCCACAGGGAAGGGCCCAGCCCTGAAAGCTCTTGCTGCTCTTCCCCTTCCCTTGGCGCCCTACCTACAGGCACAACAGCACTGGGCATCCGGGCTTTCCCAGAGACGGAACATCTCATGGCCCTCGGCCTCGGCAGAGCCTCTTTCCGAAAAGGCAAACGTCCGTCTCCTTCTCCCACAGGGAAGGGCCCAGCCCTGAAAGCTCTTGCTGCTCTTCCCCTTCCCTTGGTGCCCTATCTACAGGCACAACAGCACTGGGCATCCGGGCTTTCCCAGACACGGAACATCTCATGGCCCTCGGCCTCGGCAGAGCCTCTTTCCGAAAAGGCAAACGTCCAGCTCCTTCTCCCACAGGGAAGGGCCCAGCCCTGAAAGCTGATGCTGCTCTTCCCCTTCCCAAGGCGCCCTACCTACAGGCACAACAGCACTGGGGATCCGTGCTTTCCCAGAGACGGAACATCTCATGGCCCTCATCCTCGGCAGAGCCTCTTTCCGAAAAGGCAAACGTCTGTCTCCTTCTCCCACAGGGAAGGGCCCAGCCCTGAAAGCTCTTGCTGCTCTTCCCCTTCCCAAGGCGCCCTACCTACAGGCACAACAGCACTGGGCATCTGGGCTTTCCCAGACACGGAACATCTCATGGCCCTCGGCCTCGGCAGAGCCTCTTTCCGAAAAGGCAAACGTCCGGCTCCTTCTCCCACAGGGAAGGGCCCAGCCCTGAAAGCTCTTGCTGCTCTTCCCCTTCCCTTGGTGCCCTATCTACAGGCACAACAGCACTGGGCATCCGGGCTTTCCCAGAGACGGAACATCTCATGGCCCTCGGCCTCGGCAGAGCCTCTTTCCGAAAAGGCAAACGTCCGGCTCCTTCTCCCACAGGGAAGGGCCCAGCCCTGAAAGCTCTTGCTGCTCTTCCCCTTCCCTTGGCGCCCTACCTACAGGCACAACAGCACTGGGCATCCGGGCTTTCCCAGACAAGGAACATCTCATGGCCCTCGGCCTCGGCAGAGCCTCTTTCCGAAAAGGCAAACGTCCGGCTCCTTCTCCCACAGGGAAGGGCCCAGCCCTGAAAGCTCTTGCTGCTCTTCCCCTTCCCTTGGCACCCTACCTACAGGCACAACAGCACTGGGGATCCGGGCTTTCCCAGAGACGGAACATCTCATGGCCATTATCCTCGGCAGAGCCTCTTTCCGAAAAGGCAAACGTCCGGCTCCTTCTCCCACAGGGAAGGGCCCAGCCCTGAAAGCTCTTCCTGCTCTTCCCCTTCCCTTGGCGCCCTACCTACAGGCACAAGAGCACTGGGCATCCGGGCTTTCCCAGAGACGGAACATCTCATGGCCCTCGGCCTCGGCAGAGCCTCTTTCCGAAAAGGCAAACGTCCGGCTCCTTCTCCCACAGGGAAGGGCCCAGCCCTGAAAGCTCTTGCTGCTCTTCCCCTTCCCTTGGCGCCCTATCTACAGGCACAACAGCACTGGGCATCCGGGCTTTCCCAGAGACGGAACATCTCATGGCCCTCGGTCTCGGCAGAGCCTTTTTCCGAAAAGGCAAATGTACGGCTCCTTCTCCCACAGGGAAGGGCCCAGCCCTGAAAGCTCTTGCTGCTCTTCCCCTTCCCTTGGCGCCCTACCTACAGGCACAACAGCACTGGGCATCCGGGCTTTCCCAGAGACGGAACATCTCATGGCCCTCGGCCTCGGCAGAGCCTCTTTCCGAAAAGGCAAACGTCCGGCTCCTTCTCCCACAGGGAAGGGCCCAGCCCTGAAAGCTCTTGCTGCTCTTCCCCTTCCCTTGGCGCCCTACCTACAGGCACAACAGCACTGGGCATCCGGGCTTTCCCAGAGACGGAACATCTCATGGCCCTCGGCCTCGGCAGAGCCTCTTTCCGAAAAGGCAAACGTCCGTCTCCTTCTCCCACAGGGAAGGGCCCAGCCCTGAAAGCTCTTGCTGCTCTTCCCCTTCCCTTGGTGCCCTATCTACAGGCACAACAGCACTGGGCATCCGGGCTTTCCCAGACACGGAACATCTCATGGCCCTCGGCCTCGGCAGAGCCTCTTTCCGAAAAGGCAAACGTCCAGCTCCTTCTCCCACAGGGAAGGGCCCAGCCCTGAAAGCTGATGCTGCTCTTCCCCTTCCCAAGGCGCCCTACCTACAGGCACAACAGCACTGGGGATCCGTGCTTTCCCAGAGACGGAACATCTCATGGCCCTCATCCTCGGCAGAGCCTCTTTCCGAAAAGGCAAACGTCTGTCTCCTTCTCCCACAGGGAAGGGCCCAGCCCTGAAAGCTCTTGCTGCTCTTCCCCTTCCCAAGGCGCCCTACCTACAGGCACAACAGCACTGGGCATCTGGGCTTTCCCAGACACGGAACATCTCATGGCCCTCGGCCTCGGCAGAGCCTCTTTCCGAAAAGGCAAACGTCCGGCTCCTTCTCCCACAGGGAAGGGCCCAGCCCTGAAAGCTCTTGCTGCTCTTCCCCTTCCCTTGGTGCCCTATCTACAGGCACAACAGCACTGGGCATCCGGGCTTTCCCAGACAAGGAACATCTCATGGCCCTCGGCCTCGGCAGAGCCTCTTTCCGAAAAGGCAAACGTCCGGCTCCTTCTCCCACAGGGAAGGGCCCAGCCCTGAAAGCTCTTGCTGCTCTTCCCCTTCCCTTGGCGCCCTACCTACAGGCACAACAGCACTGGGCATCCGGGCTTTCCCAGACAAGGAACATCTCATGGCCCTCGGCCTCGGCAGAGCCTCTTTCCGAAAAGGCAAACGTCCGGCTCCTTCTCCCACAGGGAAGGGCCCAGCCCTGAAAGCTCTTGCTGCTCTTCCCCTTCCCTTGGCACCCTACCTACAGGCACAACAGCACTGGGGATCCGGGCTTTCCCAGAGACGGAACATCTCATGGCCATTATCCTCGGCAGAGCCTCTTTCCGAAAAGGCAAACGTCCGGCTCCTTCTCCCACAGGGAAGGGCCCAGCCCTGAAAGCTCTTGCTGCTCTTCCCCTTCCCTTGGCGCCCTACCTACAGGCACAAGAGCACTGGGCATCCGGGCTTTCCCAGAGACGGAACATCTCATGGCCCTCGGCCTCGGCAGAGCCTCTTTCCGAAAAGGCAAACGTCCGGCTCCTTCTCCCACAGGGAAGGGCCCAGCCCTGAAAGCTCTTGCTGCTCTTCCCCTTCCCTTGGCGCCCTATCTACAGGCACAACAGCACTGGGCATCCGGGCTTTCCCAGAGACGGAACATCTCATGGCCCTCGGTCTCGGCAGAGCCTTTTTCCGAAAAGGCAAATGTCCGGCTCCTTCTCCCACAGGGAAGGGCCCAGCCCTGAAAGCTCTTGCTGCTCTTCCCCTTCCCTTGGCGCCCTACCTACAGGCACAACAGCACTGGGCATCCGGGCTTTCCCAGACAAGGAACATCTCATGGCCCTCGGCCTCGGCAGAGCCTCTTTCCGAAAAGGCAAACGTCCGGCTCCTTCTCCCACAGGGAAGGGCCCAGCCCTGAAAGCTCTTCCTGCTCTTCCCCTTCCCTTGGCGCCCTACCTACAGGCACAACAGCACTGGGCATCTGGGATTTCCCAGACAAGGAACATCTCATGGCCCTCGGCCTCGGCAGAGCCTCTTTCCGAAAAGGCAAACGTCCGGCTCCTTCTCCCACAGAGAAGGGCCCAGCCCTGAAAGCTCTTGCTGCTCTTCCCCTTCCCTTGGCGCCCTACCTACAGGCACAAGAGCACTGGGCATCCGGGCTTTCCCAGAGACGGAACATCTCATGGCCCTCGGCCTCGGCAGAGCCTCTTTCCGAAAAGGCAAACGTCCGGCTCCTTCTCCCACAGGGAAGGGCCCAGCCCTGAAAGCTCTTGCTGCTCTTCCCCTTCCCTTGGCGCCCTATCTACAGGCACAACAGCACTGGGCATCCGGGCTTTCCCAGAGACGGAACATCTCATGGCCCTCGGTCTCGGCAGAGCCTTTTTCCGAAAAGGCAAATGTACGGCTCCTTCTCCCACAGGGAAGGGCCCAGCCCTGAAAGCTCTTGCTGCTCTTCCCCTTCCCTTGGCGCCCTACCTACAGGCACAACAGCACTGGGCATCCGGGCTTTCCCAGAGACGGAACATCTCATGGCCCTCGGCCTCGGCAGAGCCTCTTTCCGAAAAGGCAAACGTCCGGCTCCTTCTCCCACAGGGAAGGGCCCAGCCCTGAAAGCTCTTGCTGCTCTTCCCCTTCCCTTGGCGCCCTACCTACAGGCACAACAGCACTGGGCATCCGGGCTTTCCCAGAGACGGAACATCTCATGGCCCTCGGCCTCGGCAGAGCCTCTTTCCGAAAAGGCAAACGTCCGTCTCCTTCTCCCACAGGGAAGGGCCCAGCCCTGAAAGCTCTTGCTGCTCTTCCCCTTCCCTTGGTGCCCTATCTACAGGCACAAGAGCACTGGGCATCCGGGCTTTCCCAGACACGGAACATCTCATGGCCCTCGGCCTCGGCAGAGCCTCTTTCCGAAAAGGCAAACGTCCAGCTCCTTCTCCCACAGGGAAGGGCCCAGCCCTGAAAGCTGATGCTGCTCTTCCCCTTCCCAAGGCGCCCTACCTACAGGCACAACAGCACTGGGGATCCGTGCTTTCCCAGAGACGGAACATCTCATGGCCCTCATCCTCGGCAGAGCCTCTTTCCGAAAAGGCAAACGTCTGTCTCCTTCTCCCACAGGGAAGGGCCCAGCCCTGAAAGCTCTTGCTGCTCTTCCCCTTCCCAAGGCGCCCTACCTACAGGCACAACAGCACTGGGCATCTGGGCTTTCCCAGACACGGAACATCTCATGGCCCTCGGCCTCGGCAGAGCCTCTTTCCGAAAAGGCAAACGTCCGGCTCCTTCTCCCACAGGGAAGGGCCCAGCCCTGAAAGCTCTTGCTGCTCTTCCCCTTCCCTTGGTGCCCTATCTACAGGCACAACAGCACTGGGCATCCGGGCTTTCCCAGAGACGGAACATCTCATGGCCCTCGGCCTCGGCAGAGCCTCTTTCCGAAAAGGCAAACGTCCGGCTCCTTCTCCCACAGGGAAGGGCCCAGCCCTGAAAGCTCTTGCTGCTCTTCCCCTTCCCTTGGCGCCCTACCTACAGGCACAACAGCACTGGGCATCCGGGCTTTCCCAGACAAGGAACATCTCATGGCCCTCGGCCTCGGCAGAGCCTCTTTCCGAAAAGGCAAACGTCCGGCTCCTTCTCCCACAGGGAAGGGCCCAGCCCTGAAAGCTCTTGCTGCTCTTCCCCTTCCCTTGGCACCCTACCTACAGGCACAACAGCACTGGGGATCCGGGCTTTCCCAGAGACGGAACATCTCATGGCCATTATCCTCGGCAGAGCCTCTTTCCGAAAAGGCAAACGTCCGGCTCCTTCTCCCACAGGGAAGGGCCCAGCCCTGAAAGCTCTTCCTGCTCTTCCCCTTCCCTTGGCGCCCTACCTACAGGCACAAGAGCACTGGGCATCCGGGCTTTCCCAGAGACGGAACATCTCATGGCCCTCGGCCTCGGCAGAGCCTCTTTCCGAAAAGGCAAACGTCCGGCTCCTTCTCCCACAGGGAAGGGCCCAGCCCTGAAAGCTCTTGCTGCTCTTCCCCTTCCCTTGGCGCCCTATCTACAGGCACAACAGCACTGGGCATCCGGGCTTTCCCAGAGACGGAACATCTCATGGCCCTCGGTCTCGGCAGAGCCTCTTTCCGAAAAGGCAAACGTGCGGCTCCTTCTCCCACAGGGAAGGGCCCAGCCCTGAAAGCTCTTGCTGCTCTTCCCCTTCCCTTCGTGCCCTACCTACAGGCACAACAGCACTGGGCATCCGTGCTTTCCCAGAGACGGAACATCTCATGGCCCTCTTCCTCGGCAGAGCCTCTTTCCGAAAAGGCAAACGTCTGTCTCCTTCTCCCACAGGGAAGGGCCCAGCCCTGAAAGCTCTTGCTGCTCTTCCCCTTCCCTTGGTGCCCTACCTACAGGCACAACAGCACTGGGCATCCGGGCTTTCCCAGAGACGGAACATCTCATGGCACTCGGCCTCGGCAGAGCCTCTTTCCGAAAAGGCAAACGTCCGGCTCCTTCTCCCACAGGGAAGGGCCCAGCCCTGAAAGCTCTTGCTGCTCTTCCCCTTCCCAAGGTGCCCTATCTACAGGCACAAGAGCACTGGGCATCCGGGCTTTCCCAGACACGGAACATCTCATGGCCCTCGGCCTCGGCAGAGCCTCTTTCCGAAAAGGCAAACGTCCGGCTCCTTCTCCCACAGGGAAGGGCCCAGCCCTGAAAGCTCTTGCTGCTCTTCCCCTTCCCAAGGCGCCCTACCTACAGGCACAACAGCACTGGGCATCCGGGCTTTCCCAGACAAGGAACATCTCATGGCCCTCGGCCTCGGCAGAGCCTCTTTCCGAAAAGGCAAACGTCCGGCTCCTTCTCCCACAGGGAAGGGCCCAGCCCTGAAAGCTCTTGCTGCTCTTCCCCTTCCCTTCGTGCCCTACCTACAGGCACAAGAGCACTGGGCATCTGGGCTTTCCCAGAGACGGAACATCTCATGGCCCTCGGCCTCGGCAGAGCCTCTTTCCGAAAAGGCAAACGTCCGGCTCCTTCTCCCACAGGGAAGGGCCCAGCCCTGAAAGCTCTTCCTGCTCTTCCCCTTCCCTTGGCGCCCTATCTACAGGCACAACAGCACTGGGAATCCAGGCTTTCCCAGAGAAGGAACATCTCATGGCCCTCGGCCTCGGCAGAGCCTCTTTCCGAAAAGGCAAACGTCCGGCTCCTTCTCCCACAGGGAAGGGCCCAGCCCTGAAAGCTCTTCCTGCTCTTCCCCTTCCCTTGGCGCCCTATCTACAGGCACAACAGCACTGGGGATCTGGGCTTTCCCAGACACGGAACATCCCATGGCCCTCAGCCTCGGCAGAGCCTCTTTCCGAAAAGGCAAACGTCCAGCTCCTTCTCCCACAGGGAAGGGCCCAGCCCTGAAAGCTCTTGCTGCTCTTCCCCTTCCCAAGGTGCCCTACCTACAGGCACAACAGCACTGGGCATCCGGGCTTTCCCAGAGACAGAACATCTCATGGCCCTCGGCCTCGGCAGAGCCTCTTTCCGAAAAGGCAAACGTCCGGCTCCTTCTCCCACAGGGAAGGGCCCAGCCCTGAAAGCTCTTGCTGCTCTTCCCCTTCCCAAGGCGCCCTACCTACAGGCACAACAGCACTGGGCATCCGGGCTTTCCCAGAGACGGAACATCTCATAGCCCTCGGTCTCGGAAGAGCGTCTTTCCGAAAAGGCAAACGTCCGGCTCCTTCTCCCACAGGGAAGGGCCCAGCCCTGAAAGCTCTTGCTGCTCTTCCCCTTCCCAAGGCGCCCTACCTACAGGCACAACAGCACTGGGCATCCGGGCTTTCCCAGAGACGGAACATCTCATGGCCCTCGGCCTCGGCAGAGCCTCTTTCCGAAAAGGCAAACGTCCGGCTCCTTCTCCCACAGGGAAGGGCCCAGCCCTGAAAGCTCTTGCTGCTCTTCCCCTTCCCAAGGCGCCCTACCTACAGGCACAACAGCACTGGGCATCCGGGCTTTCCCAGAGACGGAACATCTCATGGCCCTTGGCCTCGGCAGAGCCTCTTTCCGAAAAGGCAAACGTCCGGCTCCTTCTCCCACAGGGAAGGGCCCAGCCCTGAAAGCTCTTGCTGCTCTTCCCCTTCCCTTGGCGCCCTACCTACAGGCACAAGAGCACTGGGCATCCGGGCTTTCCCAGAGACGGAACATCTCATGGCCCTCGGCCTCGGCAGAGCCTCTTTCCGAAAAGGCAAACATCCGGCTCCTTCTCCCACAGGGAAGGGCCCAGCCCTGAAAGCTCTTGCTGCTCTTCCCCTTCCCTTGGCGCCCTACCGACAGGCACAACAGCACTGGGCATCCGGGCTTTCCCAGAGACGGAACATCTCATGGCCCTTGGCCTCAGCAGAGCCTCTTTCCGAAAAGGCAAACGTCCGGCTCCTTCTCCCACAGGGAAGGGCCCAGCCCTGAAAGCTCTTGCTGCTCTTCCCCTTCCCTTGGCGCCCTACCTACAGGCACAAGAGCACTGGGCATCCGGGCTTTCCCAGACAAGGAACATCTCATGGCCCTCGGCCTCGGCAGAGCCTCTTTCCGAAAAGGCAAACGTCTGGCTCCTTCTCCCACAGGGAAGGGCCCAGCCCTGAAAGCTCTTGCTGCTCTTCCCCTTCCCTTGGCGCCCTATCTACAGGCACAACAGCACTGGGCATCCGGGCTTTCCCAGACACGGAACATCTCATGGCCCTCGGTCTCGGCAGAGCCTTTTTCCGAAAAGGCAAACGTCCGGCTCCTTCTCCCACAGGGAAGGGCCCAGCCCTGAAAGCTCTTGCTGCTCTTCCCCTTCCCTTGGTGCCCTACCTACAGGCACAACAGCACTGGGCATCCGGGCTTTACCAGAGACGGAACATCTCATGGCCCTCGGCCTCGGCAGAGCCTCTTTCCGAAAAGGCAAACGTCCGGCTCCTTCTCCCACAGGGAAGGGCCCAGCCCTGAAAGCTCTTGCTGCTCTTCCCCTTCCCTTGGCGCCCTACCTACAGGCACAACAGCACTGGGCATCTGGGATTTCCCAGAGACGGAACATCTCATGGCCCTCGGCCTCGGCAGAGCCTCTTTCCGAAAAGGCAAACGTCCGGCTCCTTCTCCCACAGAGAAGGGCCCAGCCCTGAAAGCTCTTGCTGCTCTTCCTCTTCCCTTGGCGCCCTATCTACAGGCACAACAGCACTGGGCATCCGGGCTTTCCCAGACACGGAACATCTCATGCCCTCGGCCTCGGCAGAGCCTCTTTCCGAAAAGGCAAACGTCCGGCTCCTTCTCCCACAGGGAAGGGCCCAGCCCTGAAAGCTCTTGCTGCTCTTCCCCTTCCCAAGGCGCCCTACCTACAGGCACAAGAGCACTGGGCATCTGGGCTTTCCCAGAGACGGAACATCTCATGGCCCTCATCCTCGGCAGAGCCTCTTTCCGAAAAGGCAAACGTCCGGCTCCTTTTCCCACAGGGAAGGGCCCAGCCCTGAAAGCTCTTGCTGCTCTTCCCCTTCCCAAGGCGCCCTATCTACAGGCACAACAGCACTGGGCATCCGGGCTTTCCCAAACACTCAACATCTCATTGCCCTCGGTCTCGGAAGAGCCTCTTTCCGAAAAGGCAAACGTCCGGCTCCTTCTCCCACAGGGAAGGGCCCAGCCCTGAAAGCTCTTGCTGCTCTTCCCCTTCCCTTGGCGCCCTACCTACAGGCACAACAGCACTGGGCATCCGGGCTTTCCCAGAGACGGAACATCTCATGGCCCTCGGCCTCGGCAGAGCCTCTTTCCGAAAAGGCAAACGTCCGGCTCCTTCTCCCACAGGGAAGGGCCCAGCCCTGAAAGCTCTTGCTGCTCTTCCCCTTCCCTTGGCGCCCTACCTACAGGCACAACAGCACTGGGGATCCGGGCTTTCCCAGACACGGAACATCTCATGGCCCTCGGCCTCGGCAGAGCCTCTTTCCGAAAAGGCAAACGTCCGGCTCCTTCTCCCACAGGGAAGGGCCCAGCCCTGAAAGCTCTTGCTGCTCTTCCCCTTCCCAAGGCGCACTATCTACAGGCACAACAGCACTGGGCATCCGGGCTTTCCCAGAGACGGAACATCTCATGGCCCTCGGTCTCGGCAGAGCCTCTTTCCGAAAAGGCAAACGTCCGGCTCCTTCTCCCACAGGGAAGGGCCCAGCCCTGAAAGCTCTTGCTGCTCTTCCCCTTCCCTTGGCGCCCTACCTACAGGCACAACAGCACTGGGCATCCGGGCTTTCCCAGACAAGGAACATCTCATGGCCCTCGGCCTCGGCAGAGCCTCTTTCCGAAAAGGCAAACGTCCGGCTCCTTCTCCCACAGGGAAGGGCCCAGCCCTGAAAGCTCTTGCTGCTCTTCCCCTTCCCTTGGCGCCCTACCTACAGGCACAACAGCACTGGGGATGCGTGCATTCCCAGAGACGGAACATCTCACGGCCCTCGGCCTCGGCAGAGCCTCTTTCCGAAAAGGCAAACGTCCGGCTCCTTCTCCCACAGGGAAGGGCCCAGCCCTGAAAGCTCTTGCTGCTCTTCCCCTTCCCTTGGCGCCCTACCTACAGGAACAACAGCACTGGGCATCCGGGCTTTCCCAGACACGGAACATCTCATGGCCCTCGGCCTCGGCAGAGCCTCTTTCCGAAAAGGCAAACGTGCGGCTCCTTCTCCCACAGGGAAGGGCCCAGCCCTGAAAGCTCTTGCTGCTCTTCCCCTTCCCTTCGTGCCCTACCTACAGGCACAACAGCACTGGGCATCCGTGCTTTCCCAGAGACGGAACATCTCATGGCCCTCGGCCTCGGCAGAGCCTCTTTCCGAAAAGGCAAACGTCTGTCTCCTTCTCCCACAGGGAAGGGCCCAGCCCTGAAAGCTCTTGCTGCTCTTCCCCTTCCCTTGGTGCCCTACCTACAGGCACAACAGCACTGGGCATCCGGGCTTTCCCAGAGACGGAACATCTCATGGCACTCGGCCTCGGCAGAGCCTCTTTCCGAAAAGGCAAACGTCCGGCTCCTTCTCCCACAGGGAAGGGCCCAGCCCTGAAAGCTCTTGCTGCTCTTCCCCTTCCCAAGGTGCCCTATCTACAGGCACAAGAGCACTGGTGATCCGGGCTTTCCCAGAGACGGAACATCTCATGGCCCTCGGTCTCGGCAGAGCCTCTTTCCGAAAAGGCAAACGTCCGGCTCCTTCTCCCACAGGGAAGGGCCCAGCCCTGAAAGCTCTTGCTGCTCTTCCCCTTCCCAAGGCGCCCTACCTACAGGCACAAGAGCACTGGGCATCCGGGCTTTCCCAGACAAGGAACATCTCATGGCCCTCGGCCTCGGCAGAGCCTCTTTCCGAAAAGGCAAACGTCCGGCTCCTTCTCCCACAGGGAAGGGCCCAGCCCTGAAAGCTCTTGCTGCTCTTCCCCTTCCCTTCGTGCCCTACCTACAGGCACAAGAGCACTGGGCAACTGGGCTTTCCCAGAGACGGAACATCTCATGGCCCTCGGCCTCGGCAGAGCCTCTTTCCGAAAAGGCAAACGTCCGGCTCCTTCTCCCACAGGGAAGGGCCCAGCCCTGAAAGCTCTTCCTGCTCTTCCCCTTCCCTTGGCGCCCTATCTACAGGCACAACAGCACTGGGAATCCAGGCTTTCCCAGAGAAGGAACGTCTCATGGCCCTCGGCCTCGGCAGAGCCTCTTTCCGAAAAGGCAAACGTCCGGCTCCTTCTCCCACAGGGAAGGGCCCAGCCCTGAAAGCTCTTCCTGCTCTTCCCCTTCCCTTGGCGCCCTATCTACAGGCACAACAGCACTGGGGATCTGGGCTTTCCCAGACACGGAACATCCCATGGCCCTCAGCCTCGGCAGAGCCTCTTTCCGAAAAGGCAAACGTCCAGCTCCTTCTCCCACAGGGAAGGGCCCAGCCCTGAAAGCTCTTGCTGCTCTTCCCCTTCCCAAGGTGCCCTACCTACAGGCACAACAGCACTGGGCATCCGGGCTTTCCCAGAGACAGAACATCTCATGGCCCTCGGCCTCGGCAGAGCCTCTTTCCGAAAAGGCAAACGTCCGGCTCCTTCTCCCACAGGGAAGGGCCCAGCCCTGAAAGCTCTTGCTGCTCTTCCCCTTCCCAAGGCGCCCTACCTACAGGCACAACAGCACTGGGCATCCGGGCTTTCCCAGAGACGGAACATCTCATAGCCCTCGGTCTCGGAAGAGCGTCTTTCCGAAAAGGCAAACGTCCGGCTCCTTCTCCCACAGGGAAGGGCCCAGCCCTGAAAGCTCTTGCTGCTCTTCCCCTTCCCTTGGCGCCCTACCTACAGGCACCTGAGCACTGGGCATCCGGGCTTTCCCAGAGACGGAACATCTCATGGCCCTCGGCCTCGGCAGAGCCTCTTTCCGAAAAGGCAAACGTCCGGCTCCTTCTCCCACAGGGAAGGGCCCAGCCCTGAAAGCTCTTGCTGCTCTTCCCCTTCCCAAGGCGCCCTACCTACAGGCACAACAGCACTGGGCATCCGGGCTTTCCCAGACAAGGAACATCTCATGGCCCTTGGCCTCGGCAGAGCCTCTTTCCGAAAAGGCAAACGTCCGGCTCCTTCTCCCACAGGGAAGGGCCCAGCCCTGAAAGCTCTTGCTGCTCTTCCCCTTCCCTTGGCGCCCTACCTACAGGCACAAGAGCACTGGGCATCCGGGCTTTCCCAGAGACGGAACATCTCATGGCCCTCGGCCTCGGCAGAGCCTCTTTCCGAAAAGGCAAACGTCCGGCTCCTTCTCCCACAGGGAAGGGCCCAGCCCTGAAAGCTCTTGCTGCTCTTCCCCTTCCCTTGGCGCCCTACCGACAGGCACAACAGCACTGGGCATCCGGGCTTTCCCAGAGACGGAACATCTCATGGCCCTTGGCCTCAGCAGAGCCTCTTTCCGAAAAGGCAAACGTCCGGCTCCTTCTCCCACAGGGAAGGGCCCAGCCCTGAAAGCTCTTGCTGCTCTTCCCCTTCCCTTGGCGCCCTACCTACAGGCACAAGAGCACTGGGCATCCGGGCTTTCCCAGACAAGGAACATCTCATGGCCCTCGGCCTCGGCAGAGCCTCTTTCCGAAAAGGCAAACGTCTGGCTCCTTCTCCCACAGGGAAGGGCCCAGCCCTGAAAGCTCTTGCTGCTCTTCCCCTTCCCTTGGCGCCCTATCTACAGGCACAACAGCACTGGGCATCCGGCCTTTCCCAGAGACGGAACATCTCATGGCCCTCGGTCTCGGCAGAGCCTTTTTCCGAAAAGGCAAACGTCCGGCTCCTTCTCCCACAGGGAAGGGCCCAGCCCTGAAAGCTCTTGCTGCTCTTCCCCTTCCCTTGGTGCCCTACCTACAGGCACAACAGCACTGGGCATCCGGGCTTTACCAGAGACGGAACATCTCATGGCCCTCGGCCTCGGCAGAGCCTCTTTCCGAAAAGGCAAACGTCCGGCTCCTTCTCCCACAGGGAAGGGCCCAGCCCTGAAAGCTCTTGCTGCTCTTCCCCTTCCCTTGGCGCCCTACCTACAGGCACAACAGCACTGGGCATCTGGGATTTCCCAGAGACGGAACATCTCATGGCCCTCGGCCTCGGCAGAGCCTCTTTCCGAAAAGGCAAACGTCCGGCTCCTTCTCCCACAGAGAAGGGCCCAGCCCTGAAAGCTCTTGCTGCTCTTCCTCTTCCCTTGGCGCCCTATCTACAGGCACAACAGCACTGGGCATCCGGGCTTTCCCAGACACGGAACATCTCATGCCCTCGGCCTCGGCAGAGCCTCTTTCCGAAAAGGCAAACGTCCGGCTCCTTCTCCCACAGGGAAGGGCCCAGCCCTGAAAGCTCTTGCTGCTCTTCCCCTTCCCAAGGCGCCCTACCTACAGGCACAAGAGCACTGGGCATCTGGGCTTTCCCAGAGACGGAACATCTCATGGCCCTCATCCTCGGCAGAGCCTCTTTCCGAAAAGGCAAACGTCCGGCTCCTTTTCCCACAGGGAAGGGCCCAGCCCTGAAAGCTCTTGCTGCTCTTCCCCTTCCCAAGGCGCCCTATCTACAGGCACAACAGCACTGGGCATCCGGGCTTTCCCAAACACTCAACATCTCATTGCCCTCGGTCTCGGAAGAGCCTCTTTCCGAAAAGGCAAACGTCCGGCTCCTTCTCCCACAGGGAAGGGCCCAGCCCTGAAAGCTCTTGCTGCTCTTCCCCTTCCCTTGGCACCCTACCTACAGGCACAACAGCACTGTGCATCTGGGCTTTCCCAGAGACGGAACATCTCATGGCCCTCGGCCTCGGCAGAGCCTCTTTCCGAAAAGGCAAACGTCCGGCTCCTTCTCCCACAGGGAAGGGCCCAGCCCTGAAAGCTCTTCCTGCTCTTCCCCTTCCCTTGGCGCCCTACCTACAGGCACAACAGCACTGGGCATCCGGGCTTTCCCAGAGAAGGAACATCTCATGGCCCTCGGCCTCGGCAGAGCCTCTTTCCGAAAAGGCAAACGTCCGGCTCCTTCTCCCACAGGGAAGGGCCCAGCCCTGAAAGCTCTTGCTGCTCTTCCCCTTCCCTTGGCGCCCTACCTACAGGCACAACAGCACTGGGGATCCGGGCTTTCCCAGACACGGAACATCTCATGGCCCTCGGCCTCGGCAGAGCCTCTTTCCGAAAAGGCAAACGTCCGGCTCCTTCTCCCACAGGGAAGGGCCCAGCCCTGAAAGCTCTTGCTGCTCTTCCCCTTCCCAAGGCGCACTATCTACAGGCACAACAGCACTGGGCATCCGGGCTTTCCCAGAGACGGAACATCTCATGGCCCTCGGTCTCGGCAGAGCCTCTTTCCGAAAAGGCAAACGTCCGGCTCCTTCTCCCACAGGGAAGGGCCCAGCCCTGAAAGCTCTTGCTGCTCTTCCCCTTCCCTTGGCGCCCTACCTACAGGCACAACAGCACTGGGCATCCGGGCTTTCCCAGACAAGGAACATCTCATGGCCCTCGGCCTCGGCAGAGCCTCTTTCCGAAAAGGCAAACGTCCGGCTCCTTCTCCCACAGGGAAGGGCCCAGCCCTGAAAGCTCTTGCTGCTCTTCCCCTTCCCAAGGCGCCCTACCTACAGGCACAACAGCACTGGGCATCCGGGCTTTCCCAGAGACGGAACATCTCATGGCCCTCGGCCTCGGCAGAGCCTCTTTCCGAAAAGGCAAACGTCCGGCTCCTTCTCCCACAGGGAAGGGCCCAGCCCTGAAAGCTCTTGCTACTCTTCCCCTTCCCAAGGCGCCCTACCTAAAGGCACAACAGCACTTGGGATCCGGGCTTTCCCAGACACGGAACATCTCACGGCCCTCGGCCTCGGCAGAGCCTCTTTCCGAAAAGGCAAACGTCCGGCTCCTTCTCCCACAGGGAAGGGCCCAGCCCTGAAAGCTCTTGCTGCTCTTCCCCTTCCCTTGCCGCCCTACCTACAGGCACAACAGCACTGGGCATCCGGGCTTTCCCAGAGACGGAACATCTCATGGCCCTCGGCCTCGGCAGAGCCTCTTTCCGAAAAGGCAAACGTCCGGCTCCTTCTCCCACAGGGAAGGGCCCAGCCCTGAAAGCTCTTGATGCTCTTCCCCTTCCCAAGGCGCCCTATCTACAGGCACAACAGCACTGGGGATCCGGGCTTTCCCAGACACGGAACATCTCATGGCCCTCGGCCTCGGCAGAGCCTCTTTCCGAAAAGGCAAACGTCCGGCTCCTTCTCCCACAGGGAAGGGCCCAGCCCTGAAAGCTCTTGCTGCTCTTCCCCTTCCCTTGGCGCCCTACCTACAGGCACAACAGCACTGGGCATCCGGGCTTTCCCAGAGACGGAACATCTCATGGCCCTCGGCCTCGGCAGAGCCTCTTTCCGAAAAGGCAAACGTCCGGCTCCTTCTCCCACAGGGAAGGGCCCAGCCCTGAAAGCTCTTGCTGCTCTTCCCCTTCCCAAGGGGCCCTACCTACAGGCACAACAGCACTGGGCATCCGGGCTTTCCCAGAGACGGAACATCTCATGGCCCTCGGCCTCGGCAGAGCCTCTTTCCGAAAAGGCAAACGTCCGGCTCCTTCTCCCACAGGGAAGGGCCCAGCCCTGAAAGCTCTTGCTGCTCTTCCCCTTCCCAAGGCGCCCTACCTACAGGCACAACAGCACTGGGCATCCGGGCTTTCCCAGAGACGGAACATCTCATGGCCCTCGGCCTCGGCAGAGCCTCTTTCCGAAAAGGCAAACGTCCGGCTCCTTCTCCCACAGGGAAGGGCCCAGCCCTGAAAGCTCTTGCTGCTCTTCCCCTTCCCTTGGCGCCCTATCTACAGGCACAACAGCACTGGGCATCCGGGCTTTCCCAGAGACGGAACATCTCATGGCCCTCGGCCTCGGCAGAGCCTCTTTCCGAAAAGGCAAACGTCCGGCTCCTTCTCCCACAGGGAAGGGCCCAGCCCTGAAAGCTCTTGCTGCTCTTCCCCTTCCCAAGGCGCCCTACCTACAGGCACAACAGCACTGGGCATCCGGGCTTTCCCAGACACGGAACATCTCATGGCCCTCGGCCTCGGCAGAGCCTCTTTCCGAAAAGGCAAACGTCCGGCTCCTTCTCCCACAGGGAAGGGCCCAGCCCTGAAAGCTCTTGCTGCTCTTCCCCTTCCCTTCGTGCCCTACCTACAGGCACAACAGCACTGGGCATCCGGGCTTTCCCAGACAAGGAACATCTCATGGCCCTCGGCCTCGGCAGAGCCTCTTTCCGAAAAGGCAAACGTCCGGCTCCTTCTCCCACAGGGAAGGGCCCAGCCCTGAAAGCTCTTGCTGCTCTTCCCCTTCCCTTCGTGCCCTACCTACAGGCACAACAGCACTGGGGATGCGGGCTTTCCCAGACACGGAACATCTCATGGCCCTCGGCCTCGGCAGAGCCTCTTTCCGAAAAGGCAAACGTCCGGCTCCTTCTCCCACAGGGAAGGGCCCAGCCCTGAAAGCTCTTGCTGCTCTTCCCCTTCCCTTGGCGCCCTACCTACAGGCACAACAGCACTGGGGATGCGGGCTTTCCCAGACACGGAACATCTCATGGCCCTCGGCCTCGGCAGAGCCTCTTTCCGAAAAGGCAAACGTCCGGCTCCTTCTCCCACAGGGAAGGGCCCAGCCCTGAAAGCTCTTGCTGCTCTTCCCCTTCCCTTGTCGCCCTATCTACAGGCACAACAGCACTGGGCATCCGGGCTTTCCCAGACACGGAACATCTCATGGCCCTCGGCCTCGGCAGAGCCTCTTTCCGAAAAGGCAAACGTCCGGCTCCTTCTCCCACAGGGAAGGGCCCAGCCCTGAAAGCTCTTGCTGCTCTTCCCCTTCCCAAGGCGCCCTATCTACAGGCACAACAGCACTGGGCATCCGGGCTTTCCCAGAGACGGAACATCTCATGGCCCTCGGCCTCGGCAGAGCCTCTTTCCGAAAAGGCAAACGTCCGGCTCCTTCTCCCACAGGGAAGGGCCCAGCCCTGAAAGCTCTTGCTGCTCTTCCCCTTCCCAAGGCGCCCTACCTACAGGCACAACAGCACTGGGCATCCGGGCTTTCCCAGAGACGGAACATCTCATGGCCCTCGGCCTCGGCAGAGCCTCTTTCCGAAAAGGCAAACGTCCGGCTCCTTCTCCCACAGGGAAGGGCCCAGCCCTGAAAGCTCTTGCTGCTCTTCCCCTTCCCTTGGCGCCCTACCTACAGGCACAACAGCACGGGGGATCCGGGCTTTCCCAGACACGGAACATCTCATGGCCCTCTTTCTTGGCAGAGCCTCTTTCCGAAAAGGCAAACGTCCGGCTCCTTCTCCCACAGGGAAGGGCCCAGCCCTGAAAGCTCTTGCTGCTCTTCCCCTTCCCAAGGCGCCCTATCTACAGGCACAACAGCACTGGGCATCCGGGCTTTCCCAGACAAGGAACATCTCATGGCCCTCGGCCTCGGCAGAGCCTCTTTCCGAAAAGGCAAACGTCCGGCTCCTTCTCCCACAGGGAAGGGCCCAGCCCTAAAAGCTCCTGCTGCTCTTCCCCTTCCCAAGGCGCCCTACCTACAGGCACAACAGCACTGGGCATCCGGGCTTTCCCAGAGACGGAACATCTCATGGCCCTCGGCCTCGGCAGAGCCTCTTTCCGAAAAGGCAAACGTCCGGCTCCTTCTCCCACAGGGAAGGGCCCAGCCCTGAAAGCTCTTGCTGCTCTTCCCCTTCCCAAGGCGCCCTACCTACAGGCACAACAGCACTGGGCATCCGGGCTTTCCCAGACACGGAACATCTCATGGCCCTCGGCCTCGGCAGAGCCTCTTTCCGAAAAGGCAAACGTCCGGCTCCTTCTCCCACAGGGAAGGGCCCAGCCCTGAAAGCTCTTGCTGCTCTTCCCCTTCCCTTGGCGCCCTATCTACAGGCACAACAGCACTTGGGATCCGGGCTTTCCCAGACACGGAACATCTCATAGCCCTCGGCCTCGGCAGAGCCTCTTTCCGAAAAGGCAAACGTCCGGCTCCTTCTCCCACAGGGAAGGGCCCAGCCCTGAAAGCTCTTGCTGCTCTTCCCCTTCCCTTGGCGCCCTACCTACAGGCACAACAGCACTGGGCATCCGGGCTTTCCCAGAGACGGAACATCTCATGGCCCTCGGCCTCGGCAGAGCCTCTTTCCGAAAAGGCAAACGTCCGGCTCCTTCTCCCACAGGGAAGGGCCCAGCCCTGAAAGCTCTTGCTGCTCTTCCCCTTCCCTTGCCGCCCTACCGACAGGCACAACAGCACTTGGGATCCGGGCTTTCCCAGACACGGAACATCTCACGGCCCTCGGCCTCGGCAGAGCCTCTTTCCGAAAAGGCAAACGTCCGGCTCCTTCTCCCACAGGGAAGGGCCCAGCCCTGAAAGCTCTTGCTGCTCTTCCCCTTCCCTTGGCGCCCTATCTACAGGCACAACAGCACTGGGCATCCGGGCTTTCCCAGACACGGAACATCTCATAACCCTCGGCCTCGGCAGAGCCTCTTTCCGAAAAGGCAAACGTCCGGCTCCTTCTCCCACAGGGAAGGGCCCAGCCCTGAAAGCTCTTGCTGCTCTTCCCCTTCCCTTGGCGCCCTATCTACAGGCACAACAGCACTGGGCATCCGGGCTTTCCCAGAGACGGAACATCTCATGGCCCTCGGCCTCGGCAGAGCCTCTTTCCGAAAAGGCAAACGTCCGGCTCCTTCTCCCACAGGGAAGGGCCCAGCCCTGAAAGCTCTTGCTGCTCTTCCCCTTCCCAAGGCGCCCTACCTACAGGCACAACAGCACTGGGCATCCGGGCTTTCCCAGACACGGAACATCTCATGGCCCTCGGCCTCGGCAGAGCCTCTTTCCGAAAAGGCAAACGTCCGGCTCCTTCTCCCACAGGGAAGGGCCCAGCCCTGAAAGCTCTTGCTGCTCTTCCCCTTCCCTTGGCGCCCTACCTACAGGCACAACAGCACTGGGCATCCGGGCTTTCCCAGAGACGGAACATCTCATGGCCCTCGGCCTCGGCAGAGCCTCTTTCCGAAAAGGCAAACGTCCGGCTCCTTCTCCCACAAGGAAGGGCCCAGCCCTGAAAGCTCTTGCTGCTCTTCCCCTTCCCTTCGTGCCCTACCTACAGGCACAACAGCACTGGGCATCCGGGCTTTCCCAGACACGGAACATCTCATGGCCCTCGGCCTCGGCAGAGCCTCTTTCCGAAAAGGCAAACGTCCGGCTCCTTCTCCCACAGGGAAGGGCCCAGCCCTGAAAGCTCTTGCTACTCTTCCCCTTCCCAAGGCGCCCTACCGACAGGCACAACAGCACTGGGGATCCGGGCTTTCCCAGACACGGAACATCTCACGGCCCTCGGCCTCGGCAGAGCCTCTTTCCGAAAAGGCAAACGTCCGGCTCCTTCTCCCACAGGGAAGGGCCCAGCCCTGAAAGCTCTTGCTGCTCTTCCCCTTCCCTTGGCGCCCTACCTACAGGCACAACAGCACTGGGCATCCGGGCTTTCCCAGAGACGGAACATCTCATGGCCCTCGGCCTCGGCAGAGCCCCTTTCCGAAAAGGCAAACGTCCGGCTCCTTCTCCCACAGGGAAGGGCCCAGCCCTGAAAGCTCTTGCTGCTCTTCCCCTTCCCAAGGCGCCCTATCTACAGGCACAACAGCACTGGGCATCCGGGCTTTCCCAGAGACAGAACATCTCATGGCCCTCGGCCTCGGCAGAGCCTCTTTCCGAAAAGGCAAACGTCCGTCTCCTTCTCCCACAGGGAAGGGCCCAGCCCTGAAAGCTCTTGCTGCTCTTCCCCTTCCCTTGGCACCCTACCTACAGGCGCAACAGCAATGGGGATGCGGGCTTTCCCAGACACGGAACATCTCATGGCCCTCGGCCTCGGCAGAGCCTCTTTCCGAAAAGGCAAACGTCCGGCTCCTTCTCCCACAGGGAAGGGCCCAGCCCTGAAAGCTCTTGCTGCTCTTCCCCTTCCCTTGGCGCCCTACCTACAGGCACAACAGCACTGGGCATCCGGGCTTTCCCAGAGACGGAACATCTCATGGCCCTCGGCCTCGGCAGAGCCCCTTTCCGAAAAGGCAAACGTCCAGCTCCTTCTCCCACAGGGAAGGGCCCAGCCCTGAAAGCTCTTGCTGCTCTTCCCCTTCCCAAGGTGCCCTATCTACAGGCACAACAGCACTGGGGATGCGGGCTTTCCCAGACACGGAACATCTCATGGCCCTCGGCCTCGGCAGAGCCTCTTTCCGAAAAGGCAAACGTCCGGCTCCTTCTCCCACAGGGAAGGGCCCAGCCCTGAAAGCTCTTGCTGCTCTTCCCCTTCCCTTGGCGCCCTACCGACAGGCACAACAGCACTTGGGATCCGGGCTTTCCCAGACACGGAACATCTCACGGCCCTCGGCCTCGGCAGAGCCTCTTTCCGAAAAGGCAAACGTCCGGCTCCTTCTCCCACAGGGAAGGGCCCAGCCCTGAAAGCTCTTGCTGCTCTTCCCCTTCCCTTGGCGCCCTATCTACAGGCACAACAGCACTGGCCATCTGGGCTTTCCCAGAGACGGAACATCTCATAGCCCTCGGCCTCGGCAGAGCCTCTTTCCGAAAAGGCAAACGTCTGGCTCCTTCTCCCACAGGGAAGGGCCCAGCCCTGAAAGCTCTTGCTGCTCTTCCCCTTCCCTTGGCGCCCTATCTACAGGCACAACAGCACTGGGCATCCGGGCTTTCCCAGAGACGGAACATCTCATGGCCCTTGGCCTCGGCAGAGCCTCTTTCCGAAAAGGCAAACGTCCGTCTCCTTCTCCCACAGGGTAGGGCCCAGCCCTGAAAGCTCTTGCTGCTCTTCCCCTTCCCAAGGCACCCTATCTACAGGCACAACAGCACTGGGCATCCGGGCTTTCCCAGACACGGAACATCTCATGGCCCTCGGCCTCGGCAGAGCCTCTTTCCGAAAAGGCAAACGTCCGGCTCCTTCTCCCACAGGGAAGGGCCCAGCCCTGAAAGCTCTTGCTGCTCTTCCCCTTCCCAAGGCGCCCTACCTACAGGCACAACAGCACTGGGCATCCGGGCTTTCCCAGAGACGGAACATCTCATGGGCCTCGGCCTCGGCAGAGCCTCTTTCCGAAAAGGCAAACGTCCGTCTCCTTCTCCCACAGGGTAGGGCCCAGCCCTGAAAGTCCTTGCTGCTCTTCCCCTTCCCAAGGCGCCCTACCTACAGGCACAACAGCACTGGGCATCCGGGCTTTCCCAGAGACGGAACATCTCATGGCCCTCGGCCTCGGCAGAGCCTCTTTCCGAAAAGGCAAACGTCCGTCTCCTTCTCCCACAGGGAAGGGCCCAGCCCTGAAAGCTCTTGCTGCTCTTCCCCTTCCCTTGGCACCCTACCTACAGGCACAACAGCACTGGGGATGCGGGCTTTCCCAGACACGGAACATCTCATGGCCCTCGGCCTCGGCAGAGCCTCTTTCCGAAAAGGCAAACGTCCGGCTCCTTCTCCCACAGGGAAGGGCCCAGCCCTGAAAGCTCTTGCTGCTCTTCCCCTTCCCAAGGCACCCTATCTACAGGCACAACAGCACTGGGCATCCGGGCTTTCCCAGACACGGAACATCTCATGGCCCTCGGCCTCGGCAGAGCCTCTTTCCGAAAAGGCAAACGTCCGGCTCCTTCTCCCACAGGGAAGGGCCCAGCCCTGAAAGCTCTTGCTGCTCTTCCCCTTCCCAAGGCGCCCTACCTACAGGCACAACAGCACTGGGCATCCGGGCTTTCCCAGAGACGGAACATCTCATGGGCCTCGGCCTCGGCAGAGCCTCTTTCCGAAAAGGCAAACGTCCGTCTCCTTCTCCCACAGGGTAGGGCCCAGCCCTGAAAGTCCTTGCTGCTCTTCCCCTTCCCAAGGCGCCCTACCTACAGGCACAACAGCACTGGGCATCCGGGCTTTCCCAGAGACGGAACATCTCATGGCCCTCGGCCTCGGCAGAGCCTCTTTCCGAAAAGGCAAACGTCCGTCTCCTTCTCCCACAGGGAAGGGCCCAGCCCTGAAAGCTCTTGCTGCTCTTCCCCTTCCCTTGGCACCCTACCTACAGGCACAACAGCACTGGGGATGCGGGCTTTCCCAGACACGGAACATCTCATGGCCCTCGGCCTCGGCAGAGCCTCTTTCCGAAAAGGCAAACGTCCGGCTCCTTCTCCCACAGGGAAGGGCCCAGCCCTGAAAGCTCTTGCTGCTCTTCCCCTTCCCTTGGCGCCCTACCTACAGGCACAACAGCACTGGGCATCCGGGCTTCCCCAGAGACGGAACATCTCATGGCCCTCGGCCTCGGCAGAGCCCCTTTCCGAAAAGGCAAACGTCCAGCTCCTTCTCCCACAGGGAAGGGCCCAGCCCTGAAAGCTCTTGCTGCTCTTCCCCTTCCCTTGGCGCCCTATCTACAGGCACAACAGCACTGGGCATCCGGGCTTTCCCAGACAAGGAACATCTCATGGCCCTCGGCCTCGGCAGAGCCTCTTTCCGAAAAGGCAAACGTCCGGCTCCTTCTCCCACAGGGAAGGGCCCAGCCCTGAAAGCTCTTGCTGCTCTTCCCCTTCCCTTGGCACCCTACCTACAGGCGCAACAGCAATGGGGATGCGGGCTTTCCCAGACACGGAACATCTCATGGCCCTCGGCCTCGGCAGAGCCTCTTTCCGAAAAGGCAAACGTCCGGCTCCTTCTCCCACAGGGAAGGGCCCAGCCCTGAAAGCTCTTGCTGCTCTTCCCCTTCCCTTGGCGCCCTATCTACAGGCACAACAGCACTGGGCATCCGGGCTTTCCCAGAGACGGAACATCTCATGGCCCTCGGCCTCGGCAGAGCCTCTTTCCGAAAAGGCAAACGTCCGGCTCCTTCTCCCACAGGGAAGGGCCCAGCCCTGAAAGCTCTTGCTGCTCTTCCCTTTCCCAAGGGGCCCTACCTACAGGCACAACAGCACTGGGGATGCGTGCTTTCCCAGAGACGGAACATCTCATGGCCCTCGGCCTCGGCAGAGCCTCTTTCCGAAAAGGCAAACGTCCGGCTCCTTCTCCCACAGGGAAGGGCCCAGCCCTGAAAGCTCTTGCTGCTCTTCCCCTTCCCTTGGCGCCCTACCTACAGGCACAACAGCACTGGGCATCCGGGCTTTCCCAGAGACGGAACATCTCATGGCCCTCGGCCTCGGCAGAGCCTCTTTCCGAAAAGGCAAACGTCCGGCTCCTTCTCCCACAGGGAAGGGCCCAGCCCTGAAAGCTCTTGCTGCTCTTCCCCTTCCCTTGCCGCCCTACCGACAGGCACAACAGCACTTGGGATCCGGGCTTTCCCAGACACGGAACATCTCACGGCCCTCGGCCTCGGCAGAGCCTCTTTCCGAAAAGGCAAACGTCCGGCTCCTTCTCCCACAGGGAAGGGCCCAGCCCTGAAAGCTCTTGCTGCTCTTCCCCTTCCCTTGGCGCCCTATCTACAGGCACAACAGCACTGGCCATCCGGGCTTTCCCAGAGACGGAACATCTCATAGCCCTCGGCCTCGGCAGAGCCTCTTTCCGAAAAGGCAAACGTCCGGCTCCTTCTCCCACAGGGAAGGGCCCAGCCCTGAAAGCTCTTGCTGCTCTTCCCCTTCCCTTGGCGCCCTATCTACAGGCACAACAGCACTGGGCATCCGGGCTTTCCCAGAGACGGAACATCTCATGGCCCTCGGCCTCGGCAGAGCCTCTTGCCGAAAAGGCAAACGTCCGGCTCCTTCTCCCACAGGGAAGGGCCCAGCCCTGAAAGCTCTTGCTGCTCTTCCCCTTCCCAAGGCACCCTATCTACAGGCACAACAGCACTGGGCATCCGGGCTTTCCCAGACACGGAACATCTCATGGCCCTCGGCCTCGGCAGAGCCTCTTTCCGAAAAGGCAAACGTCCGGCTCCTTCTCCCACAGGGAAGGGCCCAGCCCTGAAAGCTCTTGCTGCTCTTCCCCTTCCCAAGGCGCCCTACCTACAGGCACAACAGCACTGGGCATCCGGGCTTTCCCAGAGACGGAACATCTCATGGGCCTCGGCCTCGGCAGAGCCTCTTTCCGAAAAGGCAAACGTCCGTCTCCTTCTCCCACAGGGTAGGGCCCAGCCCTGAAAGTCCTTGCTGCTCTTCACCTTACCAAGGCGCCCTATCTACAGGCACAACAGCACTGGGCATCCGGGCTTTCCCAGAGACGGAACATCTCATGGCCCTCGGCCTCGGCAGAGCCTCTTTCCGAAAAGGCAAACGTCCGTCTCCTTCTCCCACAGGGAAGGGCCCAGCCCTGAAAGCTCTTGCTGCTCTTCCCCTTCCCTTGGCACCCTACCTACAGGCACAACAGCACTGGGGATGCGGGCTTTCCCAGACACGGAACATCTCATGGCCCTCGGCCTCGGCAGAGCCTCTTTCCGAAAAGGCAAACGTCCGGCTCCTTCTCCCACAGGGAAGGGCCCAGCCCTGAAAGCTCTTGCTGCTCTTCCCCTTCCCTTGGCGCCCTACCTACAGGCACAACAGCACTGGGCATCCGGGCTTTCCCAGACACGGAACATCTCATGGCCCTCGGCCTCGGCAGAGCCTCTTTCCGAAAAGGCAAACGTCCAGCTCCTTCTCCCACAGGGAAGGGCCCAGCCCTGAAAGCTCTTGCTGCTCTTCCCCTTCCCAAGGCGCCCTATCTACAGGCACAACAGCACTGGGCATCCGGGCTTTCCCAGACAAGGAACATCTCATGGCCCTCGGCCTCGGCAGAGCCTCTTTCCGAAAAGGCAAACGTCCGGCTCCTTCTCCCACAGGGAAGGGCCCAGCCCTGAAAGCTCTTGCTGCTCTTCCCCTTCCCTTGGCACCCTACCTACAGGCGCAACAGCAATGGGGATGCGGGCTTTCCCAGAGACGGAACATCTCATGGCCCTCGGCCTCGGCAGAGCCTCTTTCCGAAAAGGCAAACGTCCGGCTCCTTCTCCCACAGGGAAGGGCCCAGCCCTGAAAGCTCTTGCTGCTCTTCCCCTTCCCTTGGCGCCCTATCTACAGGCACAACAGCACTGGGCATCCGGGCTTTCCCAGACAAGGAACATCTCATGGCCCTCGGCCTCGGCAGAGCCTCTTTCCGAAAAGGCAAACGTCCGGCTCCTTCTCCCACAGGGAAGGGCCCAGCCCTGAAAGCTCTTGCTGCTCTTCCCCTTCCCTTGGCGCCCTACCTACAGGCACAACAGCACTGGGCATCCGGGCTTTCCCAGAGACGGAACATCTCATGGCCCTCGGCCTCGGCAGAGCCTCTTTCCGAAAAGGCAAACGTCCGGCTCCTTCTCCCACAGGGAAGGGCCCAGCCCTGAAAGCTCTTGCTGCTCTTCCCCTTCCCTTGGCGCCCTATCTACAGGCACAACAGCACTGGGCATCCGGGCTTTCCCAGAGACGGAACATCTCATGGCCCTCGGCCTCGGCAGAGCCTCTTTCCGAAAAGGCAAACGTCCGGCTCCTTCTCCCACAGGGAAGGGCCCAGCCCTGAAAGCTCTTGCTGCTCTTCCCCTTCCCTTGGCGCCCTACCGACAGGCACAACAGCACTTGGGATCCGGGCTTTCCCAGACACGGAACATCTCACGGCCCTCGGCCTCGGCAGAGCCTCTTTCCGAAAAGGCAAACGTCCGGCTCCTTCTCCCACAGGGAAGGGCCCAGCCCTGAAAGCTCTTGCTGCTCTTCCCCTTCCCTTGGCGCCCTATCTACAGGCACAACAGCACTGGCCATCCGGGCTTTCCCAGACAAGGAACATCTCATAGCCCTCGGCCTCGGCAGAGCCTCTTTCCGAAAAGGCAAACGTCCGGCTCCTTCTCCCACAGGGAAGGGCCCAGCCCTGAAAGCTCTTGCTGCTCTTCCCCTTCCCTTGGCGCCCTATCTACAGGCACAACAGCACTGGGCATCCGGGCTTTCCCAGAGACGGAACATCTCATGGCCCTCGGCCTCGGCAGAGCCTCTTGCCGAAAAGGCAAACGTCCGGCTCCTTCTCCCACAGGGAAGGGCCCAGCCCTGAAAGCTCTTGCTGCTCTTCCCCTTCCCAAGGCACCCTATCTACAGGCACAACAGCACTGGGCATCCGGGCTTTCCCAGACACGGAACATCTCATGGCCCTCGGCCTCGGCAGAGCCTCTTTCCGAAAAGGCAAACGTCCGGCTCCTTCTCCCACAGGGAAGGGCCCAGCCCTGAAAGCTCTTGCTGCTCTTCCCCTTCCCAAGGCGCCCTACCTACAGGCACAACAGCACTGGGCATCCGGGCTTTCCCAGAGACGGAACATCTCATGGGCCTCGGCCTCGGCAGAGCCTCTTTCCGAAAAGGCAAACGTCCGTCTCCTTCTCCCACAGGGTAGGGCCCAGCCCTGAAAGTCCTTGCTGCTCTTCACCTTACCAAGGCGCCCTATCTACAGGCACAACAGCACTGGGCATCCGGGCTTTCCCAGAGACGGAACATCTCATGGCCCTCGGCCTCGGCAGAGCCTCTTTCCGAAAAGGCAAACGTCCGTCTCCTTCTCCCACAGGGAAGGGCCCAGCCCTGAAAGCTCTTGCTGCTCTTCCCCTTCCCTTGGCACCCTACCTACAGGCACAACAGCACTGGGGATGCGGGCTTTCCCAGACACGGAACATCTCATGGCCCTCGGCCTCGGCAGAGCCTCTTTCCGAAAAGGCAAACGTCCGGCTCCTTCTCCCACAGGGAAGGGCCCAGCCCTGAAAGCTCTTGCTGCTCTTCCCCTTCCCTTGGCGCCCTACCTACAGGCACAACAGCACTGGGCATCCGGGCTTTCCCAGACACGGAACATCTCATGGCCCTCGGCCTCGGCAGAGCCCCTTTCCGAAAAGGCAAACGTCCAGCTCCTTCTCCCACAGGGAAGGGCCCAGCCCTGAAAGCTCTTGCTGCTCTTCCCCTTCCCAAGGCGCCCTATCTACAGGCACAACAGCACTGGGCATCCGGGCTTTCCCAGACAAGGAACATCTCATGGCCCTCGGCCTCGGCAGAGCCTCTTTCCGAAAAGGCAAACGTCCGGCTCCTTCTCCCACAGGGAAGGGCCCAGCCCTGAAAGCTCTTGCTGCTCTTCCCCTTCCCTTGGCACCCTACCTACAGGCGCAACAGCAATGGGGATGCGGGCTTTCCCAGAGACGGAACATCTCATGGCCCTCGGCCTCGGCAGAGCCTCTTTCCGAAAAGGCAAACGTCCGGCTCCTTCTCCCACAGGGAAGGGCCCAGCCCTGAAAGCTCTTGCTGCTCTTCCCCTTCCCTTGGCGCCCTATCTACAGGCACAACAGCACTGGGCATCCGGGCTTTCCCAGAGACGGAACATCTCATGGCCCTCGGCCTCGGCAGAGCCTCTTTCCGAAAAGGCAAACGTCCGGCTCCTTCTCCCACAGGGAAGGGCCCAGCCCTGAAAGCTCTTGCTGCTCTTCCCTTTCCCAAGGGGCCCTACCTACAGGCACAACAGCACTGGGGATGCGTGCTTTCCCAGAGACGGAACATCTCATGGCCCTCGGCCTCGGCAGAGCCTCTTTCCGAAAAGGCAAACGTCCGGCTCCTTCTCCCACAGGGAAGGGCCCAGCCCTGAAAGCTCTTGCTGCTCTTCCCCTTCCCTTGGCGCCCTACCTACAGGCACAACAGCACTGGGCATCCGGGCTTTCCCAGAGACGGAACATCTCATGGCCCTCGGCCTCGGCAGAGCCTCTTTCCGAAAAGGCAAACGTCCGGCTCCTTCTCCCACAGGGAAGGGCCCAGCCCTGAAAGCTCTTGCTGCTCTTCCCCTTCCCTTGGCGCCCTACCGACAGGCACAACAGCACTTGGGATCCGGGCTTTCCCAGACACGGAACATCTCACGGCCCTCGGCCTCGGCAGAGCCTCTTTCCGAAAAGGCAAACGTCCGGCTCCTTCTCCCACAGGGAAGGGCCCAGCCCTGAAAGCTCTTGCTGCTCTTCCCCTTCCCTTGGCGCCCTATCTACAGGCACAACAGCACTGGCCATCCGGGCTTTCCCAGAGACGGAACATCTCATAGCCCTCGGCCTCGGCAGAGCCTCTTTCCGAAAAGGCAAACGTCCGGCTCCTTCTCCCACAGGGAAGGGCCCAGCCCTGAAAGCTCTTGCTGCTCTTCCCCTTCCCTTGGCGCCCTATCTACAGGCACAACAGCACTGGGCATCCGGGCTTTCCCAGAGACGGAACATCTCATGGCCCTCGGCCTCGGCAGAGCCTCTTGCCGAAAAGGCAAACGTCCGGCTCCTTCTCCCACAGGGAAGGGCCCAGCCCTGAAAGCTCTTGCTGCTCTTCCCCTTCCCAAGGCGCCCTACCTACAGGCACAACAGCACTGGGCATCCGGGCTTTCCCAGAGACGGAACATCTCATGGCCCTCGGCCTCGGCAGAGCCTCTTTCCGAAAAGGCAAACGTCCGGCTCCTTCTCCCACAGGGAAGGGCCCAGCCCTGAAAGCTCTTGCTGCTCTTCCCCTTCCCTTGGCGCCCTACCTACAGGCACAACAGCACTGGGGATGCGGGCTTTCCCAGACACGGAACATCTCATGGCCCTCGGCCTCGGCAGAGCCTCTTTCCGAAAAGGCAAACGTCCGGCTCCTTCTCCCACAGGGAAGGGCCCAGCCCTGAAAGCTCTTGCTGCTCTTCCCCTTCCCTTGCCGCCCTACCTACAGGCACAACAGCACTGGGCATCCGGGCTTTCCCAGAGACGGAACATCTCATGGCCCTCGGCCTCGGCAGAGCCTCTTTCCGAAAAGGCAAACGTCCGGCTCCTTCTCCCACAGGGAAGGGCCCAGCCCTGAAAGCTCTTGCTGCTCTTCCCCTTCCCAAGGCGCCCTATCTACAGGCACAACAGCACTGGGCATCCGGGCTTTCCCAGACAAGGAACATCTCATGGCCCTCGGCCTCGGCAGAGCCTCTTTCCGAAAAGGCAAACGTCCGGCTCCTTCTCCCACAGGGAAGGGCCCAGCCCTGAAAGCTCTTGCTGCTCTTCCCCTTCCCTTGGCGCCCTACCTACAGGCACAACAGCACTGGGCATCCGGGCTTTCCCAGAGACGGAACATCTCATGGCCCTCGGCCTCGGCAGAGCCTCTTTCCGAAAAGGCAAACGTCCGGCTCCTTCTCCCACAGGGAAGGGCCCAGCCCTGAAAGCTCTTGCTGCTCTTCCCCTTCCCTTGCCGCCCTACCTACAGGCACAACAGCACTGGGCATCCGGGCTTTCCCAGACACGGAACATCTCATGGCCCTCGGCCTCGGCAGAGCCTCTTTCCGAAAAGGCAAACGTCCGGCTCCTTCTCCCACAGGGAAGGGCCCAGCCCTGAAAGCTCTTGCTGCTCTTCCCCTTCCCAAGGCGCCCTATCTACAGGCACAACAGCACTGGCCATCCGGGCTTTCCCAGAGACGGAACATCTCATGGCCCTCGGTCTCGGCAGAGCCTCTTTCCGAAAAGGCAAACGTCTGCCTCCTTCTCCCACAGGGAAGGGCCCAGCCCTGAAAGCTCTTGCTGCTCTTCCCCTTCCCTTGGCGCCCTATCTACAGGCACAACAGCACTGGGCATCCGGGCTTTCCCAGAGACGGAACATCTCATGGCCCTCGGCCTCGGCAGAGCCTCTTTCCGAAAAGGCAAACGTCCGGCTCCTTCTCCCACAGGGAAGGGCCCAGCCCTGAAAGCTCTTGCTGCTCTTCCCCTTCCCAAGGCGCCCTATCTACAGGCACAACAGCACTGGGCATCCGGGCTTTCCCAGACAAGGAACATCTCATGGCCCTCGGCCTCGGCAGAGCCTCTTTCCGAAAAGGCAAACGTCCGGCTCCTTCTCCCACAGGGAAGGGCCCAGCCCTGAAAGCTCTTGCTGCTCTTCCCCTTCCCTTGGCGCCCTACCTACAGGCACAACAGCACTGGGCATCCGGGCTTTCCCAGACACGGAACATCTCATGGCCCTCGGCCTCGGCAGAGCCTCTTTCCGAAAAGGCAAACGTCCGGCTCCTTCTCCCACAGGGAAGGGCCCAGCCCTGAAAGCTCTTGCTGCTCTTCCCCTTCCCTTGGCGCCCTATCTACAGGCACAACAGCACTGGGCATCCGGGCTTTCCCAGACACGGAACATCTCATGGCCCTCGGCCTCGGCAGAGCCTCTTGCCGAAAAGGCAAACGTCCGGCTCCTTCTCCCACAGGGAAGGGCCCAGCCCTGAAAGCTCTTGCTGCTCTTCCCCTTCCCTTGGCGCCCTACCGACAGGCACAACAGCACTTGGGATCCGGGCTTTCCCAGACACGGAACATATCATGGCCCTCGGCCTCGGCAGAGCCTCTTTCCGAAAAGGCAAACGTCCGGCTCCTTCTCCCACAGGGAAGGGCCCAGCCCTGAAAGCTCTTGCTGCTCTTCCCCTTCCCTTGGCGCCCTACCTACAGGCACAACAGCACTGGGCATCCGGGCTTTCCCAGACACGGAACATCTCATAGCCCTCGGCCTCGGCAGAGCCTCTTTCCGAAAAGGCAAACGTCCGGCTCCTTCTCCCACAGGGAAGGGCCCAGCCCTGAAAGCTCTTGCTACTCTTCCCCTTCCCTTGGCGCCCTACCTACAGGCACAACAGCACTGGTGATCCGGGCTTTCCCAGACACGGAACATCTCATGGCCCTCTTTCTTGGCAGAGCCTCTTTCCGAAAAGGCAAACGTCCGGCTCCTTCTCCCACAGGGAAGGGCCCAGCCCTGAAAGCTCTTGCTGCTCTTCCCCTTCCCAAGGCGCCCTATCTACAGGCACAACAGCACTGGCCATCCGGGCTTTCCCAGAGACGGAACATCTCATGGCCCTCGGTCTCGGCAGAGCCTCTTTCCGAAAAGGCAAACGTCCGGCTCCTTCTCCCACAGAGAAGGGCCCAGCCCTGAAAGCTCTTGCTGCTCTTCCCCTTCCCTTGGCGCCCTATCTACAGGCACAACAGCACTGGCCATCCGGGCTTTCCCAGACACGGAACATCTCATGGCCCTCGGCCTCGGCAGAGCCTCTTTCTGAAAAGGCAAACGTCCGGCTCCTTCTCCCACAGGGAAGGGCCCAGCCCTGAAAGCTCTTGCTGCTCTTCCCCTTCCCAAGGCGCCCTACCTACAGGCACAACAGCACTGGGCATCCGGGCTTTCCCAGAGACGGAACATCTCATGGCCCTCGGCCTCGGCAGAGCCTCTTTCCGAAAAGGCAAACGTCCGGCTCCTTCTCCCACAGGGAAGGGCCCAGCCCTGAAAGCTCTTGCTGCTCTTCCCCTTCCCAAGGCGCCCTACCTACAGGCACAACAGCACTGGCCATCCGGGCTTTCCCAGACACGGAACATCTCATGGCCCTCGGCCTCGGCAGAGCCTCTTTCCGAAAAGGCAAACGTCCGGCTCCTTCTCCCACAGGGAAGGGCCCAGCCCTGAAAGCTCTTGCTGCTCTTCCCCTTCCCTTGGCGCCCTACCTACAGGCACAACAGCACTGGGCATCCGGGCTTTCCCAGAGATGGAACATCTCATGGCCCTCTTTCTTGGCAGAGCCTCTTTCCGAAAAGGCAAACGTCCGGCTCCTTCTCCCACAGGGAAGGGCCCAGCCCTGAAAGCTCTTGCTGCTCTTCCCCTTCCCAAGGCGCCCTATCTACAGGCACAACAGCACTGGCCATCCGGGCTTTCCCAGAGACGGACCATCTCATGGCCCTCGGTCTCGGCAGAGCCTCTTTCCGAAAAGGCAAACGTCTGCCTCCTTCTCCCACAGGGAAGGGCCCAGCCCTGAAAGCTCTTGCTGCTCTTCCCCTTCCCAAGGCGCCCTACCTACAGGCACAACAGCACTGGGCATCCGGGCTTTCCCAGAGACGGAACATCTCATGGCCCTCGGCCTCGGCAGAGCCTCTTTCCGAAAAGGCAAACGTCCGGCTCCTTCTCCCACAGGGAAGGGCCCAGCCCTGAAAGCTCTTGCTGCTCTTCCCCTTCCCAAGGCGCCCTATCTACAGGCACAACAGCACTGGGCATCCGGGCTTTCCCAGACAAGGAACATCTCATGGCCCTCGGCCTCGGCAGAGCCTCTTTCCGAAAAGGCAAACGTCCGGCTCCTTCTCCCACAGGGAAGGGCCCAGCCCTGAAAGCTCTTGCTGCTCTTCCCCTTCCCTTGGCGCCCTACCTACAGGCACAACAGCACTGGGCATCCGGGCTTTCCCAGACACGGAACATCTCATGGCCCTCGGCCTCGGCAGAGCCTCTTTCCGAAAAGGCAAACGTCCGGCTCCTTCTCCCACAGGGAAGGGCCCAGCCCTGAAAGCTCTTGCTGCTCTTCCCCTTCCCTTGGCGCCCTATCTACAGGCACAACAGCACTGGGCATCCGGGCTTTCCCAGAGACGGAACATCTCATGGCCCTCGGCCTCGGCAGAGCCTCTTGCCGAAAAGGCAAACGTCCGGCTCCTTCTCCCACAGGGAAGGGCCCAGCCCTGAAAGCTCTTGCTGCTCTTCCCCTTCCCTTGGCGCCCTACCGACAGGCACAACAGCACTTGGGATCCGGGCTTTCCCAGACACGGAACATATCATGGCCCTCGGCCTCGGCAGAGCCTCTTTCCGAAAAGGCAAACGTCCGGCTCCTTCTCCCACAGGGAAGGGCCCAGCCCTGAAAGCTCTTGCTGCTCTTCCCCTTCCCTTGGCGCCCTACCTACAGGCACAACAGCACTGGGCATCCGGGCTTTCCCAGACACGGAACATCTCATAGCCCTCGGCCTCGGCAGAGCCTCTTTCCGAAAAGGCAAACGTCCGGCTCCTTCTCCCACAGGGAAGGGCCCAGCCCTGAAAGCTCTTGCTGCTCTTCCCCTTCCCTTGGCGCCCTATCTACAGGCACAACAGCACTGGTGATCCGGGCTTTCCCAGAGACGGAACATCTCATGGCCCTTGGCCTCGGCAGAGCCTCTTTCCGAAAAGGCAAATGTCCGGCTCCTTCTCCCACAGGGAAGGGCCCAGCCCTGAAAGCTCTTGCTGCTCTTCCCCTTCCCTTGGCGCCCTATCTACAGGCACAACAGCACTGGGGATCCGGGCTTTCCCAGAGACGGAACATCTCATGGCCCTCGGCCTCGGCAGAGCCTCTTTCCGAAAAGGCAAACGTCCGGCTCCTTCTCCCACAGGGAAGGGCCCAGCCCTGAAAGCTCTTGCTGCTCTTCCCCTTCCCAAGGCGCCCTACCTACAGGCACAACAGCACTGGGCATCCGGGCTTTCCCAGACAAGGAACATCTCATGGCCCTCGGTCTCAGCAGAGCCTCTTTCCGAAAAGGCAAACGTCCGGCTCCTTCTCCCACAGGGAAGGGCCCAGCCCTGAAAGCTCCTGCTGCTCTTCCCCTTCCCAAGGCGCCCTACCTACAGGCACAACAGCACTGGGCATCCGGGCTTTCCCAGAGACGGAACATCTCATGGCCCTCGGCCTCGGCAGAGACTCTTTCCGAAAAGGCAAACGTCCGGCTCCTTCTCCCACAGGGAAGGGCCCAGCCCTGAAAGCTCTTGCTGCTCTTCCCCTTCCCTTGGCGCCCTACCTACAGGCACAACAGCACTGGGCATCCGGGCTTTCCCAGACACGGAACATCTCATGGCCCTCTTTCTTGGCAGAGCCTCTTTCCGAAAAGGCAAACGTCCGGCTCCTTCTCCCACAGGGAAGGGCCCAGCCCTGAAAGCTCTTGCTGCTCTTCCCCTTCCCAAGGCGCCCTATCTACAGGCACAACAGCACTGGCCATCCGGGCTTTCCCAGAGACGGAACATCTCATGGCCCTCGGTCTCGGCAGAGCCTCTTTCCGAAAAGGCAAACGTCCGGCTCCTTCTCCCACAGAGAAGGGCCCAGCCCTGAAAGCTCTTGCTGCTCTTCCCCTTCCCAAGGCGCCCTATCTACAGGCACAACAGCACTGGCCATCCGGGCTTTCCCAGACACGGAACATCTCATGGCCCTCGGCCTCGGCAGAGCCTCTTTCTGAAAAGGCAAACGTCCGGCTCCTTCTCCCACAGGGAAGGGCCCAGCCCTGAAAGCTCTTGCTGCTCTTCCCCTTCCCAAGGCGCCCTACCTACAGGCACAACAGCACTGGGCATCCGGGCTTTCCCAGACAAGGAACATCTCATGGCCCTCGGCCTCGGCAGAGCCTCTTTCCGAAAAGGCAAACGTCCGGCTCCTTCTCCCACAGGGAAGGGCCCAGCCCTGAAAGCTCTTGCTGCTCTTCCCCTTCCCTTGGCGCCCTACCTACAGGCACAACAGCACTGGGCATCCGGGCTTTCCCAGAGATGGAACATCTCATGGCCCTCTTTCTTGGCAGAGCCTCTTTCCGAAAAGGCAAACGTCCGGCTCCTTCTCCCACAGGGAAGGGCCCAGCCCTGAAAGCTCTTGCTGCTCTTCCCCTTCCCAAGGCGCCCTATCTACAGGCACAACAGCACTGGCCATCCGGGCTTTCCCAGAGACGGAACATCTCATGGCCCTCGGTCTCGGCAGAGCCTCTTTCCGAAAAGGCAAACGTCCGGCTCCTTCTCCCACAGGGAAGGGCCCAGCCCTGAAAGCTCTTGCTGCTCTTCCCCTTCCCTTGGCGCCCTATCTACAGGCACAACAGCACTGGGCATCCGGGCTTTCCCAGACACGGAACATCTCATGGCCCTCGGCCTCGGCAGAGCCTCTTTCTGAAAAGGCAAACGTCCGGCTCCTTCTCCCACAGGGAAGGGCCCAGCCCTGAAAGCTCTTGCTGCTCTTCCCCTTCCCAAGGCGCCCTACCTACAGGCACAACAGCACTGGGCATCCGGGCTTTCCCAGACAAGGAACATCTCATGGCCCTCGGTCTCGGCAGAGCCTCTTTCCGAAAAGGCAAACGTCCGGCTCCTTCTCCCACAGGGAAGGGCCCAGCCCTGAAAGCTCCTGCTGCTCTTCCCCTTCCCAAGGCGCCCTACCTACAGGCACAACAGCACTGGGCATCCGGGCTTTCCCAGAGACGGAACATCTCATGGCCCTCGGCCTCGGCAGAGCCTCTTTCCGAAAAGGCAAACGTCCGGCTCCTTCTCCCACAGGGAAGGGCCCAGCCCTGAAAGCTCTTGCTGCTCTTCCCCTTCCCTTGGCGCCCTACCTACAGGCACAACAGCACTGGGGATCCGGGCTTTCCCAGAGACGGAACATCTCATGGCCCTCGGCCTCGGCAGAGCCTCTTTCCGAAAAGGCAAACGTCCGGCTCCTTCTCCCACAGGGAAGGGCCCAGCCCTGAAAGCTCCTGCTGCTCTTCCCCTTCCCAAGGCGCCCTACCTACAGGCACAACAGCACTGGGCATCCGGGCTTTCCCAGACAAGGAACATCTCATGGGCCTCGGCCTCGGCAGAGCCTCTTTCCGAAAAGGCAAACGTCCGTCTCCTTCTCCCACAGGGAAGGGCCCAGCCCTGAAAGTTCTTGCTGCTCTTCCCCTTCCCAAGGCGCCCTATCTACAGGCACAACAGCACTGGGCATCCGGGCTTTCCCAGAGACGGAACATCTCATGGCCCTCGGTCTCGGAAGAGCCTCTTTCCGAAAAGGCAAACGTCCGGCTCCTTCTCCCACAGGGAAGGGCCCAGCCCTGAAAGCTCTTGCTACTCTTCCCCTTCCCAAGGCGCCCTACCGACAGGCACAACAGCACTTGGGATCCGGGCTTTCCCAGACACGGAACATCTCACGGCCCTCGGCCTCGGCAGAGCCTCTTTCCGAAAAGGCAAACGTCCGGCTCCTTCTCCCACAGGGAAGGGCCCAGCCCTGAAAGCTCTTGCTGCTCTTCCCCTTCCCTTGGCGCCCTACCTACAGGCACAACAGCACTGGGCATCCGGGCTTTCCCAGACACGGAACATCTCATGGCCCTCGGCCTCGGCAGAGCCCCTTTCCGAAAAGGCAAACGTCCAGCTCCTTCTCCCACAGGGAAGGGCCCAGCCCTGAAAGCTCTTGCTGCTCTTCCCCTTCCCAAGGCGCCCTATCTACAGGCACAACAGCACTGGGGATCCGGGCTTTCCCAGACAAGGAACATCTCATGGCCCTCGGCCTCGGCAGAGCCTCTTTCCGAAAAGGCAAACGTCCGTCTCCTTCTCCCACAGGGAAGGGCCCAGCCCTGAAAGCTCTTGCTGCTCTTCCCCTTCCCTTGGCACCCTACCTACAGGCGCAACAGCAATGGGGATGCGGGCTTTCCCAGAGACGGAACATCTCATGGCCCTCGGCCTCGGCAGAGCCTCTTTCCGAAAAGGCAAACGTCCGGCTCCTTCTCCCACAGGGAAGGGCCCAGCCCTGAAAGCTCTTGCTACTCTTCCCCTTCCCAAGGCGCCCTACCTACAGGCACAACAGCACTGGGGATCCGGGCTTTCCCAGACACGGAACATCTCATGGCCCTCGGCCTCGGCAGAGCCTCTTTCCGAAAAGGCAAACATCCGGCTCCTTCTCCCACAGGGAAGGGCCCAGCCCTGAAAGCTCTTGCTGCTCTTCCCCTTCCCAAGGCGCCCTATCTACAGGCACAACAGCACTGGGCATCCAGGCTTTCCCAGACACAGAACATCTCATAGCCCTCGGCCTCGGCAGAGCCTCTTTCCGAAAAGGCAAACGTCCGGCTCCTTCTCCCACAGGGAAGGGCCCAGCCCTGAAAGCTCTTGCTACTCTTCCCCTTCCCTTGGCGCCCTACCTACAGGCACAACAGCACTGGGAATCCGGGCTTTCCCAGAGACGGAACATCTCATGGCCCTTGGCCTCGGCAGAGCCTCTTTCCGAAAAGGCAAACGTCCGGCTCCTTCTCCCACAGGGAAGGGCCCAGCCCTGAAAGCTCTTGCTGCTCTTCCCCTTCCCAAGGCACCCTATCTACAGGCACAACAGCACTGGGCATCCGGGCTTTCCCAGACACGGAACATCTCATGGCCCTCGGCCTCGGCAGAGCCTCTTTCCGAAAAGGCAAACGTCCGGCTCCTTCTCCCACAGGGAAGGGCCCAGCCCTGAAAGCTCTTGCTGCTCTTCCCCTTCCCTTGGCGCCCTATCTACAGGCACAACAGCACTGGGCATCCGGGCTTTCCCAGAGACGGAACATCTCATGGCCCTCGGCCTCGGCAGAGCCTCTTTCCGAAAAGGCAAACGTCCGGCTCCTTCTCCCACAGGGAAGGGCCCAGCCCTGAAAGCTCTTGCTGCTCTTCCCCTTCCCAAGGGGCCCTACCTACAGGCACAACAGCACTGGGCATCCGGGCTTTCCCAGAGACGGAACATCTCATGGCCCTTGGCCTCGGCAGAGCCTCTTTCCGAAAAGGCAAACGTCCGTCTCCTTCTCCCACAGGGTAGGGCCCAGCCCTGAAAGTCCTTGCTGCTCTTCACCTTCCCAAGGCGCCCTATCTACAGGCACAACAGCACTGGGCATCCGGGCTTTCCCAGAGACGGAACATCTCATGGCCCTCGGTCTCGGAAGAGCCTCTTTCCGAAAAGGCAAACGTCTGCCTCCTTCTCCCACAGGGAAGGGCCCAGCCCTGAAAGCTGTTCCTGCTCTTCCCCTTCCCAAGGCACCCTATCTACAGGCACAACAGCACTGGGCATCCGGGCTTTCCCAGAGACGGAACATCTCATGGCCCTCGGCCTCGGCAGAGCCTCTTTCCGAAAAGGCAAACGTCCGGCTCCTTCTCCCACAGGGAAGGGCCCAGCCCTGAAAGCTCTTGCTGCTCTTCCCCTTCCCTTGGCGCCCTATCTACAGGCACAACAGCACTTGGGATCCGGGCTTTCCCAGACACGGAACATCTCACGGCCCTCGGCCTCGGCAGAGCCTCTTTCCGAAAAGGCAAACGTCCGGCTCCTTCTCCCACAGGGAAGGGCCCAGCCCTGAAAGCTCTTGCTGCTCTTCCCCTTCCCTTGGCGCCCTATCTACAGGCACAACAGCACTGGCCATCCGGGCTTTCCCAGACACGGAACATCTCATAGCCCTCGGCCTCGGCAGAGCCTCTTTCCGAAAAGGCAAACGTCCGGCTCCTTCTCCCACAGGGAAGGGCCCAGCCCTGAAAGCTCTTGCTACTCTTCCCCTTCCCTTGGCGCCCTACCTACAGGCACAACAGCACTGGGCATCCGGGCTTTCCCAGAGACGGAACATCTCATGGCCCTTGGCCTCGGCAGAGCCTCTTTCCGAAAAGGCAAACGTCCGGCTCCTTCTCCCACAGGGAAGGGCCCAGCCCTGAAAGCTCTTGCTGCTCTTCCCCTTCCCTTGGCGCCCTATCTACAGGCACAACAGCACTGGGCATCCGGGCTTTCCCAGACACGGAACATCTCATGGCCCTCGGCCTCGGCAGAGCCTCTTTCCGAAAAGGCAAACGTCCGGCTCCTTCTCCCACAGGGAAGGGCCCAGCCCTGAAAGCTCTTGCTGCTCTTCCCCTTCCCTTGGCGCCCTATCTACAGGCACAACAGCACTGGGCATCCGGGCTTTCCCAGAGACGGAACATCTCATGGCCCTCGGCCTCGGCAGAGCCTCTTTCCGAAAAGGCAAACGTCCGGCTCCTTCTCCCACAGGGAAGGGCCCAGCCCTGAAAGCTCTTGCTGCTCTTCCCCTTCCCAAGGCGCCCTACCTACAGGCACAACAGCACTGGGCATCCGGGCTTTCCCAGACACGGAACATCTCATGGCCCTCGGCCTCGGCAGAGCCTCTTTCCGAAAAGGCAAACGTCCGGCTCCTTCTCCCACAGGGAAGGGCCCAGCCCTGAAAGCTCTTGCTGCTCTTCCCCTTCCCAAGGCGCCCTATCTACAGGCACAACAGCACTGGGCATCCGGGCTTTCCCAGAGACGGAACATCTAATGGCCCTCGGCCTCGGCAGAGCCTCTTTCCGAAAAGGCAAACGTCTGCCTCCTTCTCCCACAGGGAAGGGCCCAGCCCTGAAAGCTCTTGCTGCTCTTCCCCTTCCCTTGGCACCCTATCTACAGGCACAACAGCACTGGGCATCCGGGCTTTCCCAGAGACGGAACATCTCATGGCCCTCGGCCTCGGCAGAGCCTCTTTCCGAAAAGGCAAACGTCCGGCTCCTTCTCCCACAGGGAAGGGCCCAGCCCTGAAAGCTCTTGCTGCTCTTCCCCTTCCCAAGGCGCCCTACCTACAGGCACAACAGCACTGGGCATCCGGCCTTTCCCAGACACGGAACATCTCATGGCCCTCGGCCTCGGCAGAGCCTCTTTCCGAAAAGGCAAACGTCCGGCTCCTTCTCCCACAGGGAAGGGCCCAGCCCTGAAAGCTCTTGCTGCTCTTCCCCTTCCCTTCGTGCCCTACCTACAGGCACAACAGCACTGGGCATCCGGGCTTTCCCAGAGACGGAACATCTCATGGCCCTCGGCCTCGGCAGAGCCTCTTTCCGAAAAGGCAAACCTCCGGCTCCTTCTCCCACAGGGAAGGGCCCAGCCCTGAAAGCTCTTGCTGCTCTTCCCCTTCCCTTGGTGCCCTACCTACAGGCACAACAGCACTGGGCACCCGGGCTTTCCCAGAGACGGAACATCTCATGGCCCTCGGCCTCGGCAGGGCCCCTTTCCGAAAAGGCAAACGTCCAGCTCCTTCTCCCACAAGGAAGGGCCCAGCCCTGAAAGCTCTTGCTGCTCTTCCCCTTCCCAAGGCGCCCTACCTACAGGCACAACAGCACTGGGCATCCGGGCTTTCCCAGAGACGGAACATCTCATGGCCCTCGGTCTCGGAAGAGCCTCTTTCCGAAAAGGCAAACGTCTGCCTCCTTCTCCCACAGGGAAGGGCCCAGCCCTGAAAGCTCTTGCTGCTCTTCCCCTTCCCTTGGCGCCCTATCTACAGGCACAACAGCACTGGGCATCCGGGCTTTCCCAGAGACGGAACATCTCATGGCCCTCGGCCTCGGCAGAGCCTCTTTCCGAAAAGGCAAACGTCCGGCTCCTTCTCCCACAGGGAAATGCCCAGCCCTGAAAGCTCTTGCTGCTCTTCCCCTTCCCTTGGTGCCCTATCTACAGGCACAACAGCACTGGGCATCCGGGCTTTCCCAGACACGGAACATCTCATGGCCCTCGGCCTCGGCAGAGCCTCTTTCCGAAAAGGCAAACGTCCGGCTCCTTCTCCCACAGGGAAGGGCCCAGCCCTGAAAGCTCTTGCTGCTCTTCCCCTTCCCAAGGCGCCCTATCTACAGGCACAACAGCACTGGGCATACGGGCTTTCCCAGACACAGAACATCTCATGGCCCTCGGCCTCGGCAGAGCCTCTTTCCGAAAAGGCAAACGTCCGGCTCCTTCTCCCACAGGGAAGGGCCCAGCCCTGAAAGCTCTTGCTGCTCTTCCCCTTCCCTTGGCGCCCTACCTACAGGCACAACAGCACTGGGCATCCGGGCTTTCCCAGACACGGAACATCTCATGGCCCTCGGCCTCGGCAGACCCTCTTTCCGAAAAGGCAAACGTCCGGCTCCTTCTCCCACAGGGAAGGGCCCAGCCCTGAAAGCTCTTGCTGCTCTTCCCCTTCCCTTGGCGCCCTACCTACAGGCACAACAGCACTGGGCATCCGGGCTTTCCCAGACACCGAACATCTCATGGCCCTCGGCCTCGGCAGAGCCTCTTTCCGAAAAGGCAAACGTCCGGCTCCTTCTCCCACAGGGAAGGGCCCAGCCCTGAAAGCTCTTGCTGCTCTTCCCCTTCCCTTGGCGCCCTACCGACAGGCACAACAGCACTGGGCATCCGGGCTTTCCCAGACACGGAACATCTCATGGCCCTCGGCCTCGGCAGAGCCTCTTTCCGAAAAGGCAAACGTCCGGCTCCTTCTCCCACAGGGAAGGGCCCAGCCCTGAAAGTCCTTGCTGCTCTTCCCCTTCCCAAGGCGCCCTATCTACAGGCACAACAGCACTGGGCATCCGGGCTTTCCCAGAGACGGAACATCTCATGGCCCTCGGCCTCGGCAGAGCCTCTTTCCGAAAAGGCAAACGTCCGGCTCCTTCTCCCACAGGGAAGGGCCCAGCCCTGAAAGCTCTTGCTGCTCTTCCCCTTCCCAAGGCGCCCTATCTACAGGCACAACAGCACTGGGCATCCGGGCTTTCCCAGACAGAGAACATCTCATGGCCCTCGGCCTCGGCAGAGCCTCTTTCCGAAAAGGCAAACGTCCGGCTCCTTCTCCCACAGGGAAGGGCCCAGCCCTGAAAGCTCTTGCTGCTCTTCCCCTTCCCTTGGCGCCCTACCTACAGGCACAACAGCACTGGGCATCCGGGCTTTCCCAGACACGGAACATCTCATGGCCCTCGGCCTCGGCAGAGCCTCTTTCCGAAAAGGCAAACGTCCGGCTCCTTCTCCCACAGGGAAGGGCCCAGCCCTGAAAGCTCTTGCTGCTCTTCCCCTTCCCTTGGCGCCCTACCTACAGGCACAACAGCACTGGGCATACGGGCTTTCCCAGAGACGGAACATCTCATGGCCCTCGGCCTCGGCAGAGCCTCTTTCCGAAAAGGCAAACGTCCGGCTCCTTCTCCCACAGGGAAGGGCCCAGCCCTGAAAGCTCTTGCTGCTCTTCCCCTTCCCAAGGCGCCCTACCGACAGGCACAACAGCACTTGGGATCCGGGCTTTCCCAGACACGGAACATCTCACGGCCCTCGGCCTGGGCAGAGCCTCTTTCCGAAAAGGCAAACGTCCGGCTCCTTCTCCCACAGGGAAGGGCCCAGCCCTGAAAGCTCTTGCTGCTCTTCCCCTTCCCAAGGCGCCCTACCGACAGGCACAACAGCACCTGGGATCCGGGCTTTCCCAGACACGGAACATCTCACGGCCCTCGGCCTCGGCAGAGCCTCTTTCCGAAAAGGCAAACGTCCGGCTCCTTCTCCCACAGGGAAGGGCCCAGCCCTGAAAGCTCTTGCTGCTCTTCCCCTTCCCAAGGCGCCCTACCTACAGGCACAACAGCACTGGGCATCCGGGCTTTCCCAGAGACGGAACATCTCATGGCCCTCGGTCTCGGCAGAGCCTCTTTCCGAAAAGGCAAACGTCCGGCTCCTTCTCCCACAGGGAAGGGCCCAGCCCTGAAAGCTCTTGCTGCTCTTCCCCTTCCCAAGGCGCCCTACCTACAGGCACAACAGCACTGGGGATCCGGGCTTTCCCAGACACGGAACATCTCATGGCTCTCGGCCTCGGCAGAGCCTCTTTCCGAAAAGGCAAACGTCCGGCTCCTTCTCCCACAGGGAAATGCCCAGCCCTGAAAGCTCTTGCTGCTCTTCCCCTTCCCAAGGCGCCCTACCGACAGGCACAACAGCACTGGGGATCCGGGCTTTCCCAGAGACGGAACATCTCATGGCCCTCGGCCTCGGCAGAGCCTCTTTCCGAAAAGGCAAACGTCCGGCTCCTTCTCCCACAGGGAAGGGCCCAGCCCTGAAAGCTCTTGCTGCTCTTTCCCTTCCCTTGGCGCCCTACCTACAGGCACAACAGCACTGGGGATCCGGGCTTTCCCAGACACGGAACATCTCATGGCCCTAGGCCTCGGCAGAGCCTCTTTCCGAAAAGGCAAACGTCCGGCTCCTTCTCCCACAGGGAAGGGCCCAGCCCTGAAAGCTCTTGCTGCTCTTCCCCTTCCCAAGGCGCCCTACCTACAGGCACAACAGCACTGGGCATCCGGGCTTTCCCAGAGACGGACCATCTCATGGCCCTCGGCCTCGGCAGAGCCTCTTTCCGAAAAGGCAAACGTCCGGCTCCTTCTCCCACAGGGAAGGGCCCAGCCCTGAAAGCTCTTGCTGCTCTTCCCCTTCCCTTCGTGCCCTACCGACAGGCACAACAGCACTGGGGATGCGGGCTTTCCCAGAGACGGAACATCTCATGGCCCTCGGCCTCGGCAGAGCCTCTTTCCGAAAAGGCAAACGTCCGGCTCCTTCTCCCACAGGGAAGGGCCCAGCCCTGAAAGCTCTTGCTACTCTTCCCCTTCCCTTGGCGCCCTACCTACAGGCACAACAGCACTGGGCATCCGGGCTTTCCCAGACAAGGAACATCTCATGGCCCTCATCCTCGGCAGAGCCTCTTTCCGAAAAGGCAAACGTCCGGCTCCTTCTCCCACAGGGAAGGGCCCAGCCCTGAAAGCTCTTGCTGCTCTTCCCCTTCCCTTGGCGCCCTACCTACAGGCACAACAGCACTGGGAATCCGGGCTTTCCCAGACACGGAACATCTCATGGCCCTCGGTCTCGGAAGAGCCTCTTTCTGAAAAGGCAAACGTCCGGCTCCTTCTCCCACAGGGAAGGGCCCAGCCCTGAAAGCTCTTGCTGCTCTTCCCCTTCCCAAGGCGCCCTACCTACAGGCACAACAGCACTGGGCATCCGGGCTTTCCCAGACACGGAACATCTCATGGCCCTCATTCTTGGCAGAGCCTCTTTCCGAAAAGGCAAACGTCCGGCTCCTTCTCCCACAGGGAAGGGCCCAGCCCTGAAAGCTCTTGCTGCTCTTCCCCTTCCCAAGGGGCCCTATCTACAGGCACAACAGCACTGGGCATCCGGGCTTTCCCAGACACGGAACATCTCATGGCCCTCGGCCTCGGCAGAGCCTCTTTCCGAAAAGGCAAACGTCCGGCTCCTTCTCCCACAGGGAAGGGCCCAGCCCTGAAAGCTCTTGCTGCTCTTCCCCTTCCCAAGGCGCCCTACCTACAGGCACAACAGCACTGGGCATCCGGGCTTTCCCAGAGACAGAACATCTCATGGCCCTCGGCCTCGGCAGAGCCTCTTTCCGAAAAGGCAAACGTGCAGCTCCTTCTCCCACAGGGAAGGGCCCAGCCCTGAAAGCTCTTGCTGCTCTTCCCCTTCCCTTGGCGCCCTATCTACAGGCACAACAGCACTGGGCATCCGGGCTTTCCCAGACAAGGAACATCTCATGGCCCTCGGTCTCGGCAGAGCCTCTTTCCGAAAAGGCAAACGTCCGGCTCCTTCTCCCACAGGGAAGGGCCCAGCCCTGAAAGCTCTTGCTGCTCTTCCCCTTCCCAAGGCGCCCTACCTACAGGCACAACAGCACTGGGCATCCGGGCTTTCCCAGACAAGGAACATCTCATGGCCCTCGGACTCGGCAGAGCCTCTTTCCGAAAAGGCAAACGTCCGGCTCCTTCTCCCACAGGGAAGGGCCCAGCCCTGAAAGCTCTTGCTACTCTTCCGCTTCCCAAGGTGCCCTACCGACAGGCACAACAGCACTGGGGATGCGGGCTTTCCCAGACACGGAACATCTCATGGCCCTCGGCCTCGGCAGAGCCTCTTTCCGAAAAGGCAAACGTCCGGCTCCTTCTCCCACAGGGAAGGGCCCAGCCCTGAAAGCTCTTGCTGCTCTTCCCCTTCCCAAGGCGCCCTACCTACAGGCACAACAGCACTGGGGATGCGGGCTTTCCCAGACACGGAACATCTCATGGCCCTCATTCTTGGCAGAGCCTCTTTCCGAAAAGGCAAACGTCCGGCTCCTTCTCCCACAGGGAAGGGCCCAGCCCTGAAAGCTCTTGCTGCTCTTCCCCTTCCCAAGGCACCCTATCTACAGGCACAACAGCACTGGGCATCCGGGCTTTCCCATAGACGGAACATCTCATGGCCCTCGGCCTCGGCAGAGCCTCTTTCCGAAAAGGCAAACGTCCGGCTCCTTCTCCCACAGGGAAGGGCCCAGCCCTGAAAGCTCTTGCTGCTCTTCCCCTTCCCAAGGCGCCCTACCTACAGGTACAACAGCACTGGGCATACGGGCTTTCCCAGAGACGGAACATCTCATGGCCCTCGGCCTCGGCAGAGCCTCTTTCCGAAAAGGCAAACGTCCGGCTCCTTCTCCCACAGGGAAGGGCCCAGCCCTGAAAGCTCTTGCTGCTCTTCCCCTTCCCAAGGCGCCCTATCTACAGGCACAACAGCACTGGGCATCCGGGCTTTCCCAGACACAGAACATCTCATGGCCCTCGGCCTCGGCAGAGCCTCTTTCCGAAAAGGCAAACGTCCGGCTCCTTCTCCCACAGGGAAGGGCCCAGCCCTGAAAGCTCTTGCTGCTCTTCCCCTTCCCTTGGCGCCCTACCTACAGGCACAACAGCACTGGGCATACGGGCTTTCCCAGAGACGGAACATCTCATGGCCCTCGGCCTCGGCAGAGCCTCTTTCCGAAAAGGCAAACGTCCGGCTCCTTCTCCCACAGGGAAGGGCCCAGCCCTGAAAGCTCTTGCTGCTCTTCCCCTTCCCAAGGCGCCCTACCGACAGGCACAACAGCACTTGGGATCCGGGCTTTCCCAGACACGGAACATCTCACGGCCCTCGGCCTCGGCAGAGCCTCTTTCCGAAAAGGCAAACGTCCGGCTCCTTCTCCCACAGGGAAGGGCCCAGCCCTGAAAGCTCTTGCTGCTCTTCCCCTTCCCAAGGCGCCCTACCTACAGGCACAACAGCACTGGGCATCCGGGCTTTCCCAGAGACGGACCATCTCATGGCCCTCGGCCTCGGCAGAGCCTCTTTCCGAAAAGGCAAACGTCCGGCTCCTTCTCCCACAGGGAAGGGCCCAGCCCTGAAAGCTCTTGCTGCTCTTCCCCTTCCCAAGGCGCCCTACCTACAGGCACAACAGCACTGGGCATCCGGGCTTTCCCAGACACGGAACATCTCATGGCCCTCGGCCTCGGCAGAGCCTCTTTCCGAAAAGGCAAACGTCCGGCTCCTTCTCCCACAGGGAAGGGCCCAGCCCTGAAAGCTCTTGCTGCTCTTCCCCTTCCCTTCGTGCCCTACCTACAGGCACAACAGCACTGGGCATCCGGGCTTTCCCAGACACGGAACATCTCATGGCTCTCGGCCTCGGCAGAGCCTCTTTCCGAAAAGGCAAACGTCCGGCTCCTTCTCCCACAGGGAAGGGCCCAGCCCTGAAAGCTCTTGCTGCTCTTCCCCTTCCCAAGGCGCCCTATCTACAGGCACAACAGCACTGGGCATCCGGGCTTTCCCAGAGATGGAACATCTCATGGCCCTCGGCCTCGGCAGAGCCTCTTTCCGAAAAGGCAAACGTCCGGCTCCTTCTCCCACAGGGAAGGGCCCAGCCCTGAAAGCTCTTGCTGCTCTTCCCCTTCCCTTGGCGCCCTATCTACAGGCACAACAGCACTGGGCATCCGGGCTTTCACAGACATGGAACATCTCATGGCCCTAGGCCTCGGCAGAGCCTCTTTCCGAAAAGGCAAACTTCAGGCTCCTTCTCCCACAGGGAAGGGCCCAGCCCTGAAAGCTCTTGCTGCTCTTCCCCTTCCCAAGGCGCCCTACCGACAGGCACAACAGCACTTGGGATCCGGGCTTTCCCAGACACGGAACATCTCACGGCCCTCGGCCTCGGCAGAGCCTCTTTCCGAAAAGGCAAACGTCCGGCTCCTTCTCCCACAGGGAAGGGCCCAGCCCTGAAAGCTCTTGCTGCTCTTCCCCTTCCCAAGGCGCCCTACCTACAGGCACAACAGCACTGGGCATGCGGGCTTTCCCAGAGACGGAACATCTCACGGCCCTCGGCCTCGGCAGAGCCTCTTTCCGAAAAGGCAAACGTCCGGCTCCTTCTCCCACAGGGAAGGGCCCAGCCCTGAAAGCTCTTGCTGCTCTTCCCCTTCCCTTGCCGCCCTACCTACAGGCACAACAGCACTGGGCATCCGGGCTTTCCCAGAGACGGAACATCTCATGGCCCTCGGCCTCGGCAGAGCCTCTTTCCGAAAAGGCAAACGTCCGGCTCCTTCTCCCACAGGGAAGGGCCCAGCCCTGAAAGCTCTTGCTGCTCTTCCCCTTCCCAAGGCGCCCTATCTACAGGCACAACAGCACTGGGCATCCGGGCTTTCCCAGACACGGAACATCTCATGGCTCTCGGCCTCGGCAGAGCCTCTTTCCGAAAAGGCAAACGTCCGGCTCCTTCTCCCACAGGGAAGGGCCCAGCCCTGAAAGCTCTTGCTACTCTTCCCCTTCCCTTGGCGCCCTACCTACAGGCACAACACCACTGGGAATCCGGGCTTTCCCAGACACGGAACATCTCATGGCCCTCGGTCTCGGAAGAGCCTCTTTCTGAAAAGGCAAACGTCCGGCTCCTTCTCCCACAGGGAAGGGCCCAGCCCTGAAAGCTCTTGCTGCTCTTCCCCTTCCCTTGGCGCCCTACCTACAGGCACAACAGCACTGGGCATCCGGGCTTTCCCAGACACGGAACATCTCATGGCCCTCTTTCTTGGCAGAGCCTCTTTCCGAAAAGGCAAACGTCCGGCTCCTTCTCCCACAGGGAAGGGCCCAGCCCTGAAAGCTCTTGCTGCTCTTCCCCTTCCCAAGGCGCCCTATCTACAGGCACAACAGCACTGGGCATCCGGGCTTTCCCAGACACGGAACATCTCATGGCCCTCGGCCTCGGCAGAGCCTCTTTCCGAAAAGGCAAACGTCCGGCTCCTTCTCCCACAGGGAAGGGCCCAGCCCTGAAAGCTCTTGCTGCTCTTCCCCTTCCCAAGGCGCCCTACCTACAGGCACAACAGCACTGGGCATCCGGGCTTTCCCAGACACGGAACATCTCATGGCCCTCGGCCTCGGCAGAGCCTCTTTCCGAAAAGGCAAACGTCCGGCTCCTTCTCCCACAGGGAAGGGCCCAGCCCTGAAAGCTCTTGCTACTCTTCCGCTTCCCAAGGTGCCCTACCGACAGGCACAACAGCACTGGGGATGCGGGCTTTCCCAGACACGGAACATCTCATGGCCCTCGGCCTCGGCAGAGCCTCTTTCCGAAAAGGCAAACGTCCGGCTCCTTCTCCCACAGGGAAGGGCCCAGCCCTGAAAGCTCTTGCTGCTCTTCCCCTTCCCTTCGTGCCCTACCTACAGCCACAACAGCACTGGGCATCCGGGCTTTCCCAGACACGGAACATCTCATGGCCCTCATTCTTGGCAGAGCCTCTTTCCGAAAAGGCAAACGTCCGGCTCCTTCACCCACAGGGAAGGGCCCAGCCCTGAAAGCTCTTGCTACTCTTCCCCTTCCCAAGGCGCCCTACCTACAGGCACAACAGCACTGGGCATCCGGGCTTTCCCAGAGACGGAACATCTCATGGCCCTCGGCCTCAGCAGAGCCTCTTTCCGAAAAGGCAAACGTCCGGCTCCTTCTCCCACAGGGAAGGGCCCAGCCCTGAAAGCTCTTGCTGCTCTTCCCCTTCCCTTGGCGCCCTACCTACAGGCACAACAGCACTGGGCATCCGGGCTTTCCCAGACAAGGAACATCTCATGGCCCTCGGCCTCGGCAGAGCCTCTTTCCGAAAAGGCAAACGTGCGGCTCCTTCTCCCACAGGGAAATGCCCAGCCCTGAAAGCTCTTGCTGCTCTTCCCCTTCCCAAGGCGCCCTACCTACAGGCACAACAGCACTGGGCATCCGGGCTTTCCCAGAGACGGAACATCTCATGGCTCTCGGCCTCGGCAGAGCCTCTTTCCGAAAAGGCAAACGTCCGGCTCCTTCTCCCACAGGGAAGGGCCCAGCCCTGAAAGCTCTTGCTGCTCTTCCCCTTCCCAAGGCGCCCTATCTACAGGCACAACAGCACTGGGGATCCAGGCTTTCCCAGAGACGGAACATCTCATGGCCCTCGGCCTCGGCAGAGCCTCTTTCCGAAAAGGCAAACGTCCGGCTCCTTCTCCCACAGGGAAGGGCCCAGCCCTGAAAGCTCTTGCTGCTCTTCCCCTTCCCAAGGCGCCCTATCTACAGGCACAACAGCACTGGGCATCCGGGCTTTCCCAGACACGGAACATCTCATGGCCCTCGGCCTCGGCAGAGCCTCTTTCCGAAAAGGCAAACGTCCGGCTCCTTCTCCCACAGGGAAGGGCCCAGCCCTGAAAGCTCTCGCTGCTCTTCCCCTTCCCAAGGCGCTCTATCTAAAGGCACAACAGCACTGGGCATCCGGGCTTTCCCAGAGACGGACCATCTCATGGCCCTCGGCCTCGGCAGACCCTCTTTCCGAAAAGGCAAACGTCCGGCTCCTTCTCCCACAGGGAAGGGCCCAGCCCTGAAAGCTCTTGCTGCTATTCCCCTTCCCAAGGCGCCCTATCTACAGGCACAACAGCACTGGGCATCCGGGCTTTCCCAGACAAGGAACATCTCATGGCCCTCGGCCTCGGCAGAGCCTCTTTCCGAAAAGGCAAACGTCCGGCTCCTTCTCCCACAGGGATGGGCCCAGCCCTGAAAGCTCTTGCTGCTCTTCCCCTTCCCAAGGCGCCCTATCTACAGGCACAACAGCACTGGGCATCCGGGCTTTCCCAGACACGGAACATCTCATGGCCCTCGGTCTCGGCAGAGCCTCTTTCCGAAAAGGCAAACGTCCGGCTCCTTCTCCCACAGGGAAGGGCCCAGCCCTGAAAGCTCTTGCTGCTCTTCCCCTTCCCTTGGCTCCCTACCTACAGGCACAACAGCACTGGGCATCCGAGCTTTCCCAGAGACGGAACATCTCATGGCCCTCGGCCTCGGCAGAGCCTCTTTCCGAAAAGGCAAACGTCCGGCTCCTTCTCCCACAGGGAAGGGCCCAGCCCTGAAAGCTCTTGCTGCTCTTCCCCTTCCCAAGGCGCCCTATCTACAGGCACAACAGCACTGGGCATCCGGGCTTTCCCAGACACGGAACATCTCATGGCCCTCGGCCTCGGCAGAGCCTCTTTCCGAAAAGGCAAACGTGCGGCTCCTTCTCCCACAGGGAAGGGCCCAGCCCTGAAAGCTCTTGCTGCTCTTCCCCTTCCCTTGGCGCCCTATCTACAGGCACAACAGCACTGGGCATCCGGGCTTTCCCAGACAAGGAACATCTCATGGCCCTCGGTCTCGGCAGAGCCTCTTTCCGAAAAGGCAAACGTCCGGCTCCTTCTCCCACAGGGAAGGGCCCAGCCCTGAAAGCTCTTGCTGCTCTTCCCCTTCCCAAGGCGCCCTACCTACAGGCACAACAGCACTGGGCATCCGGGCTTTCCCAGACAAGGAACATCTCATGGCCCTCGGCCTCGGCAGAGCCTCTTTCCGAAAAGGCAAACGTCCGGCTCCTTCTCCCACAGGGAAGGGCCCAGCCCTGAAAGCTCTTGCTGCTCTTCCCCTTCCCAAGGCGCCCTACCTACAGGCACAACAGCACTGGGCATCCGGGCTTTCCCAGACACGGAACATCTCATGGCCCTCGGCCTCGGCAGAGCCTCTTTCCGAAAAGGCAAACGTCCGGCTCCTTCTCCCACAGGGAAGGGCCCAGCCCTGAAAGCTCTTGCTGCTCTTCCCCTTCCCAAGGCGCCCTATCTACAGGCACAACAGCACTGGGCATCCGGGCTTTCCCAGAGACGGAACATCTCATGGCCCTCGGCCTCGGCAGAGCCTCTTTCCGAAAAGGCAAACGTCCGGCTCCTTCTCCCACAGGGAAGGGCCCAGCCCTGAAAGCTCTTGCTGCTCTTCCCCTTCCCAAGGCGCCCTATCTACAGGCACAACAGCACTGGGCATCCGGGCCTTCCCAGAGACGGACCATCTCATGGCCCTCGGCCTCGGCAGAGCCTCTTTCCGAAAAGGCAAACGTCCGGCTCCTTCTCCCACAGGGAAGGGCCCAGCCCTGAAAGCTCTTGCTGCTCTTCCCCTTCCCAAGGCGCCCTATCTACAGGCACAACAGCACTGGGCATCCGGGCTTTCCCAGAGACGGAACATCTCATGGCCCTCGGCCTCGGCAGAGCCTCTTTCCGAAAAGGCAAACGTGCGGCTCCTTCTCCCACAGGGAAGGGCCCAGCCCTGAAAGCTCTTGCTGCTCTTCCCCTTCACAAGGCGCCCTATCTACAGGCACAACAGCACTGGGCATCCGGGCTTTCCCAGAGACGGAACATCTCATGGCCCTCGGTCTCGGCAGAGCCTCTTTCCGAAAAGGCAAACGTCCGGCTCCTTCTCCCACAGGGAAGGGCCCAGCCCTGAAAGCTCTTGCTGCTCTTCCCCTTCCCAAGGCGCCCTATCTACAGGCACAACAGCACTGGGCATCCGGGCTTTCCCAGACACGGAACATCTCATGGCCCTCGGCCTCGGCAGAGCCTCTTTCCGAAAAGGCAAACGTCCGGCTCCTTCTCCCACAGGGAAGGGCCCAGCCCTGAAAGCTCTTGCTGCTCTTCCCCTTCCCAAGGCGCCCTATCTACAGGCACAACAGCACTGGGCATCCGGGCTTTCCCAGAGACGGAACATCTCATGGCCCTCGGCCTCGGCAGAGCCTCTTTCCGAAAAGGCAAACGTGCGGCTCCTTCTCCCACAGGGAAGGGCCCAGCCCTGAAAGCTCTTGCTGCTCTTCCCCTTCCCTTGGCGCCCTATCTACAGGCACAACAGCACTGGGCATCCGGGCTTTCCCAGACAAGGAACATCTCATGGCCCTCGGTCTCGGCAAAGCCTCTTTCCGAAAAGGCAAACGTCCGGCTCCTTCTCCCACAGGGAAGGGCCCAGCCCTGAAAGCTCTTGCTGCTCTTCCCCTTCCCAAGGCGCCCTACCTACAGGCACAACAGCACTGGGGATGCGGGCTTTCCCAGAGACGGACCATCTCATGGCCCTCGGCCTCGGCAGAGCCTCTTTCCGAAAAGGCAAACGTCCGGCTCCTTCTCCCACAGGGAAGGGCCCAGCCCTGAAAGCTCTTGCTGCTCTTCCCCTTCCCAAGGCGCCCTACCTACAGGCACAACAGCACTGGGGATGCGGGCTTTCCCAGACACGGAACATCTCATGGCCCTCGGACTCGGCAGAGCCTCTTTCCGAAAAGGCAAACGTCCGGCTCCTTCTCCCACAGGGAAGGGCCCAGCCCTGAAAGCTCTTGCTGCTCTTCCCCTTCCCAAGGCGCCCTATCTACAGGCACAACAGCACTGGGCATCCGGGCTTTCCCAGAGACGGAACATCTCATGGCCCTCGGCCTCGGCAGAGCCTCTTTCCGAAAAGGCAAACGTGCGGCTCCTTCTCCCACAGGGAAGGGCCCAGCCCTGAAAGCTCTTGCTGCTCTTCCCCTTCCCTTGGCGCCCTATCTACAGGCACAACAGCACTGGGCATCCGGGCTTTCCCAGACAAGGAACATCTCATGGCCCTCGGTCTCGGCAGAGCCTCTTTCCGAAAAGGCAAACGTCCGGCTCCTTCTCCCACAGGGAAGGGCCCAGCCCTGAAAGCTCTTGCTGCTCTTCCCCTTCCCAAGGCGCCCTACCTACAGGCACAACAGCACTGGGCATCCGGGCTTTCCCAGACACGGAACATCTCATGGCCCTCGGCCTCGGCAGAGCCTCTTTCCGAAAAGGCAAACGTCCGGCTCCTTCTCCCACAGGGAAGGGCCCAGCCCTGAAAGCTCTTGCTGCTCTTCCCCTTCCCAAGGCGCCCTATCTACAGGCACAACAGCACTGGGCATCCGGGCTTTCCCAGAGACGGAACATCTCATGGCCCTCGGCCTCGGCAGAGCCTCTTTCCGAAAAGGCAAACGTCCGGCTCCTTCTCCCACAGGGAAGGGCCCAGCCCTGAAAGCTCTTGCTGCTCTTCCCCTTCCCAAGGCGCCCTATCTACAGGCACAACAGCACTGGGCATCCGGGCTTTCCCAGAGACGGAACATCTCATGGCCCTCGGTCTCGGCAGAGCCTCTTTCCGAAAAGGCAAACGTCCGGCTCCTTCTCCCACAGGGAAGGGCCCAGCCCTGAAAGCTCTTGCTGCTCTTCCCCTTCCCAAGGCGCCCTACCTACAGGCACAACAGCACTGGGCATCCGGGCTTTCCCAGACACGGAACATCTCATGGCCCTCGGCCTCGGCAGAGCCTCTTTCCGAAAAGGCAAACGTCCGGCTCCTTCTCCCACAGGGAAGGGCCCAGCCCTGAAAGCTCTTGCTGCTCTTCCCCTTCCCAAGGCGCCCTATCTACAGGCACAACAGCACTGGGCATCCGGGCTTTCCCAGAGACGGAACATCTCATGGCCCTCGGCCTCGGCAGAGCCTCTTTCCGAAAAGGCAAACGTCCGGCTCCTTCTCCCACAGGGAAGGGCCCAGCCCTGAAAGCTCTTGCTGCTCTTCCCCTTCCCAAGGCGCCCTATCTACAGGCACAACAGCACTGGGCATCCGGGCTTTCCCAGAGACGGAACATCTCATGGCCCTCGGCCTCGGCAGAGCCTCTTTCCGAAAAGGCAAACGTGCGGCTCCTTCTCCCACAGGGAAGGGCCCAGCCCTGAAAGCTCTTGCTGCTCTTCCCCTTCCCAAGGCGCCCTATCTACAGGCACAACAGCACTGGGCATCCGGGCTTTCCCAGACAAGGAACATCTCATGGCCCTCGGTCTCGGCAGAGCCTCTTTCCGAAAAGGCAAACGTCCGGCTCCTTCTCCCACAGGGAAGGGCCCAGCCCTGAAAGCTCTTGCTGCTCTTCCCCTTCCCAAGGCGCCCTACCTACAGGCACAACAGCACTGGGCATCCGGGCTTTCCCAGAGACGGAACATCTCATGGCCCTCGGTCTCGGCAGAGCCTCTTTCCGAAAAGGCAAACGTCCGGCTCCTTCTCCCACAGGGAAGGGCCCAGCCCTGAAAGCTCTTGCTGCTCTTCCCCTTCCCAAGGCGCCCTACCTACAGGCACAACAGCACTGGGCATCCGGGCTTTCCCAGACACGGAACATCTCATGGCCCTCGGCCTCGGCAGAGCCTCTTTCCGAAAAGGCAAACGTGCGGCTCCTTCTCCCACAGGGAAGGGCCCAGCCCTGAAAGCTCTTGCTGCTCTTCCCCTTCCCAAGGCGCCCTATCTACAGGCACAACAGCACTGGGCATCCGGGCTTTCCCAGAGACGGAACATCTCATGGCCCTCGGCCTCGGCAGAGCCTCTTTCCGAAAAGGCAAACGTGCGGCTCCTTCTCCCACAGGGAAGGGCCCAGCCCTGAAAGCTCTTGCTGCTCTTCCCCTTCCCTTGGCGCCCTATCTACAGGCACAACAGCACTGGGCATCCGGGCTTTCCCAGACAAGGAACATCTCATGGCCCTCGGTCTCGGCAAAGCCTCTTTCCGAAAAGGCAAACGTCCGGCTCCTTCTCCCACAGGGAAGGGCCCAGCCCTGAAAGCTCTTGCTGCTCTTCCCCTTCCCAAGGCGCCCTACCTACAGGCACAACAGCACTGGGGATGCGGGCTTTCCCAGAGACGGACCATCTCATGGCCCTCGGCCTCGGCAGAGCCTCTTTCCGAAAAGGCAAACGTCCGGCTCCTTCTCCCACAGGGAAGGGCCCAGCCCTGAAAGCTCTTGCTGCTCTTCCCCTTCCCAAGGCGCCCTACCTACAGGCACAACAGCACTGGGGATGCGGGCTTTCCCAGACACGGAACATCTCATGGCCCTCGGACTCGGCAGAGCCTCTTTCCGAAAAGGCAAACGTCCGGCTCCTTCTCCCACAGGGAAGGGCCCAGCCCTGAAAGCTCTTGCTGCTCTTCCCCTTCCCAAGGCGCCCTATCTACAGGCACAACAGCACTGGGCATCCGGGCTTTCCCAGAGACGGAACATCTCATGGCCCTCGGCCTCGGCAGAGCCTCTTTCTGAAAAGGCAAACGTGCGGCTCCTTCTCCCACAGGGAAGGGCCCAGCCCTGAAAGCTCTTGCTGCTCTTCCCCTTCCCTTGGCGCCCTATCTACAGGCACAACAGCACTGGGCATCCGGGCTTTCCCAGACAAGGAACATCTCATGGCCCTCGGCCTCGGCAGAGCCTCTTTCCGAAAAGGCAAACGTCCGGCTCCTTCTCCCACAGGGAAGGGCCCAGCCCTGAAAGCTCTTGCTGCTCTTCCCCTTCCCAAGGCGCCCTACCTACAGGCACAACAGCACTGGGCATCCGGGCTTTCCCAGACACGGAACATCTCATGGCCCTCGGCCTCGGCAGAGCCTCTTTCCGAAAAGGCAAACGTCCGGCTCCTTCTCCCACAGGGAAGGGCCCAGCCCTGAAAGCTCTTGCTGCTCTTCCCCTTCCCAAGGCGCCCTATCTACAGGCACAACAGCACTGGGCATCCGGGCTTTCCCAGAGACGGAACATCTCATGGCCCTCGGCCTCGGCAGAGCCTCTTTCCGAAAAGGCAAACGTCCGGCTCCTTCTCCCACAGGGAAGGGCCCAGCCCTGAAAGCTCTTGCTGCTCTTCCCCTTCCCAAGGCGCCCTATCTACAGGCACAACAGCACTGGGCATCCGGGCTTTCCCAGAGACGGAACATCTCATGGCCCTCGGCCTCGGCAGAGCCTCTTTCCGAAAAGGCAAACGTGCGGCTCCTTCTCCCACAGGGAAGGGCCCAGCCCTGAAAGCTCTTGCTGCTCTTCCCCTTCCCAAGGCGCCCTATCTACAGGCACAACAGCACTGGGCATCCGGGCTTTCCCAGACAAGGAACATCTCATGGCCCTCGGTCTCGGCAGAGCCTCTTTCCGAAAAGGCAAACGTCCGGCTCCTTCTCCCACAGGGAAGGGCCCAGCCCTGAAAGCTCTTGCTGCTCTTCCCCTTCCCAAGGCGCCCTATCTACAGGCACAACAGCACTGGGCATCCGGGCTTTCCCAGAGACGGAACATCTCATGGCCCTCGGCCTCGGCAGAGCCTCTTTCCGAAAAGGCAAACGTCCGGCTCCTTCTCCCACAGGGAAGGGCCCAGCCCTGAAAGCTCTTGCTGCTCTTCCCCTTCCCAAGGCGCCCTATCTACAGGCACAACAGCACTGGGCATCCGGGCTTTCCCAGAGACGGAACATCTCATGGCCCTCGGCCTCGGCAGAGCCTCTTTCCGAAAAGGCAAACGTGCGGCTCCTTCTCCCACAGGGAAGGGCCCAGCCCTGAAAGCTCTTGCTGCTCTTCCCCTTCCCAAGGCGCCCTATCTACAGGCACAACAGCACTGGGCATCCGGGCTTTCCCAGACAAGGAACATCTCATGGCCCTCGGTCTCGGCAGAGCCTCTTTCCGAAAAGGCAAACGTCCGGCTCCTTCTCCCACAGGGAAGGGCCCAGCCCTGAAAGCTCTTGCTGCTCTTCCCCTTCCCAAGGCGCCCTACCTACAGGCACAACAGCACTGGGCATCCGGGCTTTCCCAGACACGGAACATCTCATGGCCCTCGGCCTCGGCAGACCCTCTTTCCGAAAAGGCAAACGTCCGGCTCCTTCTCCCACAGGGAAGGGCCCAGCCCTGAAAGCTCTTGCTGCTCTTCCCCTTCCCAAGGCGCCCTATCTACAGGCACAACAGCACTGGGCATCCGGGCTTTCCCAGAGACGGAACATCTCATGGCCCTCGGCCTCGGCAGAGCCTCTTTCCGAAAAGGCAAACGTGCGGCTCCTTCTCCCACAGGGAAGGGCCCAGCCCTGAAAGCTCTTGCTGCTCTTCCCCTTCCCTTGGCGCCCTATCTACAGGCACAACAGCACTGGGCATACGGGCTTTCCCAGACAAGGAACATCTCATGGGCCTCGGCCTCGGCAGAGCCTCTTTCCGAAAAGGCAAACGTCCGGCTCCTTCTCCCACAGGGAAGGGCCCAGCCCTGAAAGCTCTTGCTGCTCTTCCCCTTCCCAAGGCGCCCTACCTACAGGCACAACAGCACTGGGCATCCGGGCTTTCCCAGACAAGGAACATCTCATGGCCCTCGGACTCGGCAGAGCCTCTTTCCGAAAAGGCAAACGTCCGGCTCCTTCTCCCACAGGGAAGGGCCCAGCCCTGAAAGCTCTTGCTACTCTTCCGCTTCCCAAGGTGCCCTACCGACAGGCACAACAGCACTGGGGATGCGGGCTTTCCCAGACACGGAACATCTCATGGCCCTCGGCCTCGGCAGAGCCTCTTTCCGAAAAGGCAAACGTCCGGCTCCTTCTCCCACAGGGAAGGGCCCAGCCCTGAAAGCTCTTGCTGCTCTTCCCCTTCCCTTGGCGCCCTACCTACAGGCACAACAGCACTGGGGATGCGGGCTTTCCCAGACACGGAACATCTCATGGCCCTCATTCTTGGCAGAGCCTCTTTCCGAAAAGGCAAACGTCCGGCTCCTTCACCCACAGGGAAGGGCCCAGCCCTGAAAGCTCTTGCTACTCTTCCCCTTCCCAAGGCGCCCTACCTACAGGCACAACAGCACTGGGGATGCGGGCTTTCCCAGAGACGGACCATCTCATGGCCCTCGGCCTCAGCAGAGCCTCTTTCCGAAAAGGCAAACGTCCGGCTCCTTCTCCCACAGGGAAGGGCCCAGCCCTGAAAGCTCTTGCTGCTCTTCCCCTTCCCTTGGCGCCCTACCTAAAGGCACAACAGCACTGGGCATCCGGGCTTTCCCAGACAAGGAACATCTCATGGCCCTCGGTCTCGGCAGAGCCTCTTTCCGAAAAGGCAAACGTCCGGCTCCTTCTCCCACAGGGAAGGGCCCAGCCCTGAAAGCTCTTGCTGCTCTTCCCCTTCCCAAGGCGCCCTACCTACAGGCACAACAGCACTGGGCATCCGGGCTTTCCCAGACACGGAACATCTCATGGCCCTCGGCCTCGGCAGAGCCTCTTTCCGAAAAGGCAAACGTCCGGCTCCTTCTCCCACAGGGAAGGGCCCAGCCCTGAAAGCTCTTGCTGCTCTTCCCCTTCCCAAGGCGCCCTACCTACAGGCACAACAGCACTGGGCATCCGGGCTTTCCCAGAGACGGAACATCTCATGGCCCTCGGCCTCGGCAGAGCCTCTTTCCGAAAAGGCAAACGTCCGGCTCCTTCTCCCACAGGGAAGGGCCCAGCCCTGAAAGCTCTTGCTGCTCTTCCCCTTCCCAAGGCGCCCTATCTACAGGCACAACAGCACTGGGCATCCGGGCTTTCCCAGAGACGGAACATCTCATGGCCCTCGGCCTCGGCAGAGCCTCTTTCCGAAAAGGCAAACGTGCGGCTCCTTCTCCCACAGGGAAGGGCCCAGCCCTGAAAGCTCTTGCTGCTCTTCCCCTTCCCAAGGCGCCCTATCTACAGGCACAACAGCACTGGGCATCCGGGCTTTCCCAGACAAGGAACATCTCATGGCCCTCGGTCTCGGCAGAGCCTCTTTCCGAAAAGGCAAACGTCCGGCTCCTTCTCCCACAGGGAAGGGCCCAGCCCTGAAAGCTCTTGCTGCTCTTCCCCTTCCCAAGGCGCCCTACCTACAGGCACAACAGCACTGGGCATCCGGGCTTTCCCAGAGACGGAACATCTCATGGCCCTCGGTCTCGGCAGAGCCTCTTTCCGAAAAGGCAAACGTCCGGCTCCTTCTCCCACAGGGAAGGGCCCAGCCCTGAAAGCTCTTGCTGCTCTTCCCCTTCCCAAGGCGCCCTACCTACAGGCACAACAGCACTGGGCATCCGGGCTTTCCCAGACACGGAACATCTCATGGCCCTCGGCCTCGGCAGAGCCTCTTTCCGAAAAGGCAAACGTGCGGCTCCTTCTCCCACAGGGAAGGGCCCAGCCCTGAAAGCTCTTGCTGCTCTTCCCCTTCCCAAGGCGCCCTATCTACAGGCACAACAGCACTGGGCATCCGGGCTTTCCCAGAGACGGAACATCTCATGGCCCTCGGCCTCGGCAGACCCTCTTTCCGAAAAGGCAAACGTGCGGCTCCTTCTCCCACAGGGAAGGGCCCAGCCCTGAAAGCTCTTGCTGCTCTTCCCCTTCCCTTGGCGCCCTATCTACAGGCACAACAGCACTGGGCATCCGGGCTTTCCCAGACAAGGAACATCTCATGGCCCTCGGTCTCGGCAAAGCCTCTTTCCGAAAAGGCAAACGTCCGGCTCCTTCTCCCACAGGGAAGGGCCCAGCCCTGAAAGCTCTTGCTGCTCTTCCCCTTCCCAAGGCGCCCTACCTACAGGCACAACAGCACTGGGGATGCGGGCTTTCCCAGAGACGGACCATCTCATGGCCCTCGGCCTCGGCAGAGCCTCTTTCCGAAAAGGCAAACGTCCGGCTCCTTCTCCCACAGGGAAGGGCCCAGCCCTGAAAGCTCTTGCTGCTCTTCCCCTTCCCAAGGCGCCCTATCTACAGGCACAACAGCACTGGGCATCCGGGCTTTCCCAGACACGGAACATCTCATGGCCCTCGGACTCGGCAGAGCCTCTTTCCGAAAAGGCAAACGTCCGGCTCCTTCTCCCACAGGGAAGGGCCCAGCCCTGAAAGCTCTTGCTGCTCTTCCCCTTCCCAAGGCGCCCTATCTACAGGCACAACAGCACTGGGCATCCGGGCTTTCCCAGAGACGGAACATCTCATGGCCCTCGGCCTCGGCAGAGCCTCTTTCCGAAAAGGCAAACGTCCGGCTCCTTCTCCCACAGGGAAGGGCCCAGCCCTGAAAGCTCTTGCTGCTCTTCCCCTTCCCTTGGCGCCCTATCTACAGGCACAACAGCACTGGGCATCCGGGCTTTCCCAGACAAGGAACATCTCATGGCCCTCGGTCTCGGCAGAGCCTCTTTCCGAAAAGGCAAACGTCCGGCTCCTTCTCCCACAGGGAAGGGCCCAGCCCTGAAAGCTCTTGCTGCTCTTCCCCTTCCCAAGGCGCCCTACCTACAGGCACAACAGCACTGGGCATCCGGGCTTTCCCAGACACGGAACATCTCATGGCCCTCGGCCTCGGCAGAGCCTCTTTCCGAAAAGGCAAACGTCCGGCTCCTTCTCCCACAGGGAAGGGCCCAGCCCTGAAAGCTCTTGCTGCTCTTCCCCTTCCCAAGGCGCCCTATCTACAGGCACAACAGCACTGGGCATCCGGGCTTTCCCAGAGACGGAACATCTCATGGCCCTCGGCCTCGGCAGAGCCTCTTTCCGAAAAGGCAAACGTCCGGCTCCTTCTCCCACAGGGAAGGGCCCAGCCCTGAAAGCTCTTGCTGCTCTTCCCCTTCCCAAGGCGCCCTATCTACAGGCACAACAGCACTGGGCATCCGGGCTTTCCCAGAGACGGAACATCTCATGGCCCTCGGCCTCGGCAGAGCCTCTTTCCGAAAAGGCAAACGTGCGGCTCCTTCTCCCACAGGGAAGGGCCCAGCCCTGAAAGCTCTTGCTGCTCTTCCCCTTCCCAAGGCGCCCTATCTACAGGCACAACAGCACTGGGCATCCGGGCTTTCCCAGACAAGGAACATCTCATGGCCCTCGGTCTCGGCAGAGCCTCTTTCCGAAAAGGCAAACGTCCGGCTCCTTCTCCCACAGGGAAGGGCCCAGCCCTGAAAGCTCTTGCTGCTCTTCCCCTTCCCAAGGCGCCCTACCTACAGGCACAACAGCACTGGGCATCCGGGCTTTCCCAGACACGGAACATCTCATGGCCCTCGGCCTCGGCAGAGCCTCTTTCCGAAAAGGCAAACGTCCGGCTCCTTCTCCCACAGGGAAGGGCCCAGCCCTGAAAGCTCTTGCTGCTCTTCCCCTTCCCAAGGCGCCCTATCTACAGGCACAACAGCACTGGGCATCCGGGCTTTCCCAGACACGGAACATCTCATGGCCCTCGGCCTCGGCAGAGCCTCTTTCCGAAAAGGCAAACGTGCGGCTCCTTCTCCCACAGGGAAGGGCCCAGCCCTGAAAGCTCTTGCTGCTCTTCCCCTTCCCTTGGCGCCCTATCTACAGGCACAACAGCACTGGGCATCCGGGCTTTCCCAGACAAGGAACATCTCATGGGCCTCGGCCTCGGCAGAGCCTCTTTCCGAAAAGGCAAACGTCCGGCTCCTTCTCCCACAGGGAAGGGCCCAGCCCTGAAAGCTCTTGCTGCTCTTCCCCTTCCCAAGGCGCCCTACCTACAGGCACAACAGCACTGGGCATCCGGGCTTTCCCAGACAAGGAACATCTCATGGCCCTCGGCCTCGGCAGAGCCTCTTTCCGAAAAGGCAAACGTCCGGCTCCTTCTCCCACAGGGAAGGGCCCAGCCCTGAAAGCTCTTGCTACTCTTCCGCTTCCCAAGGTGCCCTACCGACAGGCACAACAGCACTGGGGATGCGGGCTTTCCCAGACACGGAACATCTCATGGCCCTCGGCCTCGGCAGAGCCTCTTTCCGAAAAGGCAAACGTCCGGCTCCTTCTCCCACAGGGAAATGCCCAGCCCTGAAAGCTCTTGCTGCTCTTCCCCTTCCCAAGGCGCCCTACCTACAGGCACAACAGCACTGGGGATGCGGGCTTTCCCAGACACGGAACATCTCATGGCCCTCATTCTTGGCAGAGCCTCTTTCCGAAAAGGCAAACGTCCGGCTCCTTCACCCACAGGGAAGGGCCCAGCCCTGAAAGCTCTTGCTACTCTTCCCCTTCCCAAGGCGCCCTACCTACAGGCACAACAGCACTGGGCATCCGGGCTTTCCCAGACACGGAACATCTCATGGCCCTCGGCCTCGGCAGAGCCTCTTTCCGAAAAGGCAAACGTCCGGCTCCTTCTCCCACAGGGAAGGGCCCAGCCCTGAAAGCTCTTGCTGCTCTTCCCCTTCCCAAGGCGCCCTACCTACAGGCACAACAGCACTGGGCATCCGGGCTTTCCCAGACAAGGAACATCTCATGGCCCTCGGCCTCGGCAGAGCCTCTTTCCGAAAAGGCAAACGTGCGGCTCCTTCTCCCACAGGGAAATGCCCAGCCCTGAAAGCTCTTGCTGCTCTTCCCCTTCCCAAGGCGCCCTACCTACAGGCACAACAGCACTGGGCATCCGGGCTTTCCCAGAGACGGAACATCTCATGGCCCTCGGCCTCGGCAGAGCCTCTTTCCGAAAAGGCAAACGTCCGGCTCCTTCTCCCACAGGGAAGGGCCCAGCCCTGAAAGCTCTTGCTGCTCTTCCCCTTCCCTTGGCGCCCTATCTACAGGCACAACAGCACTGGGCATCCGGGCTTTCCCAGAGACGGACCATCTCATGGCCCTCGGCCTCGGCAGAGCCTCTTTCCGAAAAGGCAAACGTCCGGCTCCTTCTCCCACAGGGAAGGGCCCAGCCCTGAAAGCTCTTGCTGCTCTTCCCCTTCCCAAGGCGCCCTATCTACAGGCACAACAGCACTGGGGATCCGGGCTTTCCCAGACACGGAACATCTCATGGCCCTCGGCCTCGGCAGAGCCTCTTTCCGAAAAGGCAAACGTGCGGCTCCTTCTCCCACAGGGAAGGGCCCAGCCCTGAAAGCTCTTGCTGCTCTTCCCCTTCCCAAGGCGCCCTATCTACAGGCACAACAGCACTGGGCATCCGGGCTTTCCCAGACAAGGAACATCTCATGGCCCTCGGTCTCGGCAGAGCCTCTTTCCGAAAAGGCAAACGTCCGGCTCCTTCTCCCACAGGGAAGGGCCCAGCCCTGAAAGCTCTTGCTGCTCTTCCCCTTCCCAAGGCGCCCTACCTACAGGCACAACAGCACTGGGCATCCGGCCTTTCCCAGACAAGGAACATCTCATGGCCCTCGGACTCGGCAGAGCCTCTTTCCGAAAAGGCAAACGTCCGGCTCCTTCTCCCACAGGGAAGGGCCCAGCCCTGAAAGCTCTTGCTACTCTTCCGCTTCCCAAGGTGCCCTACCGACAGGCACAACAGCACTGGGGATGCGGGCTTTCCCAGACACGGAACATCTCATGGCCCTCATTCTTGGCAGAGCCTCTTTCCGAAAAGGCAAACGTCCGGCTCCTTCACCCACAGGGAAGGGCCCAGCCCTGAAAGCTCTTGCTACTCTTCCCCTTCCCAAGGCGCCCTACCTACAGGCACAACAGCACTGGGCATCCGGGCTTTCCCAGACACGGAACATCTCATGGCCCTCGGCCTCAGCAGAGCCTCTTTCCGAAAAGGCAAACGTCCGGCTCCTTCTCCCACAGGGAAATGCCCAGCCCTGAAAGCTCTTGCTGCTCTTCCCCTTCCCAAGGCGCCCTACCTACAGGCACAACAGCACCGGGCATCCGGGCTTTCCCAGACACGGAACATCTCATGGCCCTCGGCCTCGGCAGAGCCTCTTTCCGAAAAGGCAAACGTCCGGCTCCTTCTCCCACAGGGAAGGGCCCAGCCCTGAAAGCTCTTGCTGCTCTTCCCCTTCCCAAGGCGCCCTATCTACAGGCACAACAGCACTGGGCATCCGGGCTTTCCCAGAGACGGACCATCTCATGGCCCTCGGCCTCGGCAGACCCTCTTTCCGAAAAGGCAAACGTCCGGCTCCTTCTCCCACAGGGAAGGGCCCAGCCCTGAAAGCTCTTGCTGCTCTTCCCCTTCCCAAGGCGCCCTACCTACAGGCACAACAGCACTGGGCATCCGGGCTTTCCCAGACACGGAACATCTCATGGCCCTCGGCCTCGGCAGAGCCTCTTTCCGAAAAGGCAAACGTCCGGCTCCTTCTCCCACAGGGAAGGGCCCAGCCCTGAAAGCTCTTGCTGCTCTTCCCCTTCCCAAGGCGCACTATCTACAGGCACAACAGCACTGGGAATCCGGGCTTTCCCATAGACGGAACATCTCATGGCCCTCGGCCTCGGCAGAGCCTCTTTCCGAAAAGGCAGACGTCTGGCTCCTTCTCCCACAGGGAAGGGCCCAGCCCTGAAAGCTCTTGCTGCTCTTCCCCTTCCCTTGGCGCTCTATCTAAAGGCACAACAGCACTGGGCATCCGGGCTTTCCCAGAGACGGAACATCTCATGGCCCTCGGCCTCGGCAGAGCCTCTTTCCGAAAAGGCAAACGTCCGGCTCCTTCTCCCACAGGGAAGGGCCCAGCCCTGAAAGCTCTTGCTGCTCTTCCCCTTCCCTTGGTGCCCTATCTACCGGCACAACAGCACTGGGCATCCGGGCTTTCCCAGACACGGAACATCTCATGGCCCTCGGTCTCGGAAGAGCCTCTTTCTGAAAAGGCAAACGTCCGGCTCCTTCTCCCACAGGGAAGGGCCCAGCCCTGAAAGCTCTTGCTGCTCTTCCCCTTCCCTTGGCGCCCTATCTACAGGCACAACAGCACTGGGGATCCATGCTTTCCCAGAGACGGAACATCTCATGGCCCTCGGCATCGGCAGAGCCTCTTTCCGAAAAGGCAAACGTCCGGCTCCTTCTCCCACAGGGAAGGGCCCAGCCCTGAAAGCTCTTGCTGCTCTTCCCCTTCCCAAGGCGCCCTACCTACAGGCACAACAGCACTGGGCATCCGGGCTTTCCCAGACACGGAACATCTCATGGCCCTCGGCCTCGGCAGAGCCTCTTTCCGAAAAGGCAAACGTCCGGCTCCTTCTCCCACAGGGAAGGACCCAGCCCTGAAAGCTCTTGCTGCTCTTCCCCTTCCCTTGGCGCCCTACCTACAGGCACAACAGCACTGGGCATCCGGGCTTTCCCAGACACGGAACATCTCATGGCCCTCATCCTCGGCAGAGCCTCTTTCCGAAAAGGCAAACGTCCAGCTCCTTCTCCCACAGGGAAGGGCCCAGCCCTGAAAGCTCTTGCTGCTCTTCCCCTTCCCTTGGTGCCCTATCTACAGGCACAACAGCACTGGCCATCCGGGCTTTCCCAGAGACGGACCATCTCATGGCCCTCGGCCTCGGCAGAGCCTCTTTCCGAAAAGGCAAACGTCCGGCTCCTTCTCCCACAGGGAAGGGCCCAGCCCTGAAAGCTCTTGCTGCTCTTCCCCTTCCCAAGGCGCACTACCTACAGGCACAACAGCACTGGGCATCCGGGCGTTCCCAGACATGGAACATCTCATGGCCCTCGGCCTCGGCAGAGCCTCTTTCCGAAAAGGCAAATGTCCGGCTCCTTCTCCCACAGGGAAGGGCCCAGCCCTGAAAGCTCTTGCTGCTCTTCCCCTTCCCAAGGCGCCCTACCTACAGGCACAACAGCACTGGGCATCCGGGCTTTCCCAGAGACGGAACATCTCATGGCCCTCATCCTCGGCAGAGCCTCTTTCCGAAAAGGCAAACGTCCGGCTCCTTCTCCCACAGGGAAGGGCCCAGCCCTGAAAGCTCTTGCTACTCTTCCCCTTCCCTTGGCGCCCTACCTACAGGCACAACAGCACTGGGCATACGGGCTTTCCCAGACAAGGAACATCTCATGGCCCTCGGCCTCGGCAGAGCCTCTTTCCGAAAAGGCAAACGTCCGGCTCCTTCTCCCACAGGGAAGGGCCCAGCCCTGAAAGCTCTTGCTGCTCTTCCCCTTCCCAAGGCGCCCTACCTACAGGCACAACACCACTGGGAATCCGGGCTTTCCCAGACACGGAACATCTCATGGCCCTCGGTCTCGGAAGAGCCTCTTTCTGAAAAGGCAAACGTCCGGCTCCTTCTCCCACAGGGAAGGGCCCAGCCCTGAAAGCTCTTGCTGCTCTTCCCCTTCCCAAGGCGCCCTACCTACAGGCACAACAGCACTGGGGATCCGGGCTTTCCCACACACGGAACATCTCATGGCCCTCATTCTTGGCAGAGCCTCTTTCCGAAAAGGCAAACGTCCGGCTCCTTCTCCCACAGGGAAGGGCCCAGCCCTGAAAGCTCTTGCTGCTCTTCCCCTTCCCAAGGCGCCCTACCTACAGGCACAACAGCACTGGGCATCCGGGCTTTCCCAGAGACGGAACATCTCATGGCCCTCGGCCTCGGCAGAGCCTCTTTCCGAAAAGGCAAACGTCCGGCTCCTTCTCCCACAGGGAAGAGCCCAGCCCTGAAAGCTGTCGCTGCTCTTCCCCTTCCCTTGGCGCCCTATCTACAGGCACAACAGCACTGGGGATGCGGGCTTTCCCAGAGACGGACCATCTCATGGCCCTCGGCCTCGGCAGAGCCTCTTTCCGAAAAGGCAAACGTGCGGCTCCTTCTCCCACAGGGAAGGGCCCAGCCCTGAAAGCTCTTGCTGCTCTTCCCCTTCCCAAGGCGCCCTATCTACAGGCACAACAGCACTGGGCATCCGGGCTTTCCCAGACACGGAACATCTCATGGCCCTCAGCCTCGGCAGACCCTCTTTCCGAAAAGGCAAACGTCCGGCTCCTTCTCCCACAGGGAAATGCCCAGCCCTGAAAGCTCTTGCTGCTCTTCCCCTTCCCAAGGCGCCCTACCTACAGGCACAACAGCACCGGGCATCCGGGCTTTCCCAGACACGGAACATCTCATGGCCCTCGGCCTCGGCAGAGCCTCTTTCCGAAAAGGCAAACGTCCGGCTCCTTCTCCCACAGGGAAGGGCCCAGCCCTGAAAGCTCTTGCTGCTCTTCCCCTTCCCAAGGCGCCCTATCTACAGGCACAACAGCACTGGGCATCCGGGCTTTCCCAGAGACGGACCATCTCATGGCCCTCGGCCTCGGCAGACCCTCTTTCCGAAAAGGCAAACGTCCGGCTCCTTCTCCCACAGGGAAGGGCCCAGCCCTGAAAGCTCTTGCTGCTCTTCCCCTTCCCAAGGCGCCCTACCTACAGGCACAACAGCACTGGGCATCCGGGCTTTCCCAGACACGGAACATCTCATGGCCCTCGGCCTCGGCAGAGCCTCTTTCCGAAAAGGCAAACGTCCGGCTCCTTCTCCCACAGGGAAGGGCCCAGCCCTGAAAGCTCTTGCTGCTCTTCCCCTTCCCAAGGCGCACTATCTACAGGCACAACAGCACTGGGAATCCGGGCTTTCCCATAGACGGAACATCTCATGGCCCTCGGCCTCGGCAGAGCCTCTTTCCGAAAAGGCAGACGTCTGGCTCCTTCTCCCACAGGGAAGGGCCCAGCCCTGAAAGCTCTTGCTGCTCTTCCCCTTCCCTTGGCGCTCTATCTAAAGGCACAACAGCACTGGGCATCCGGGCTTTCCCAGAGACGGAACATCTCATGGCCCTCGGCCTCGGCAGAGCCTCTTTCCGAAAAGGCAAACGTCCGGCTCCTTCTCCCACAGGGAAGGGCCCAGCCCTGAAAGCTCTTGCTGCTCTTCCCCTTCCCTTGGTGCCCTATCTACCGGCACAACAGCACTGGGCATCCGGGCTTTCCCAGACACGGAACATCTCATGGCCCTCGGTCTCGGAAGAGCCTCTTTCTGAAAAGGCAAACGTCCGGCTCCTTCTCCCACAGGGAAGGGCCCAGCCCTGAAAGCTCTTGCTGCTCTTCCCCTTCCCTTGGTGCCCTATCTACAGGCACAACAGCACTGGGGATCCATGCTTTCCCATAGACGGAACATCTCATGGCCCTCGGCATCGGCAGAGCCTCTTTCCGAAAAGGCAAACGTCCGGCTCCTTCTCCCACAGGGAAGGGCCCAGCCCTGAAAGCTCTTGCTGCTCTTCCCCTTCCCTTGGCGCCCTACCTACAGGCACAACAGCACTGGGCATCCGGGCGTTCCCAGACATGGAACATCTCATGGCCCTCGGCCTCGGCAGAGCCTCTTTCCGAAAAGGCAAATGTCCGGCTCCTTCTCCCACAGGGAAGGGCCCAGCCCTGAAAGCTCTTGCTGCTCTTCCCCTTCCCAAGGCGCCCTACCTACAGGCACAACAGCACTGGGCATCCGGGCTTTCCCAGAGACGGAACATCTCATGGCCCTCATCCTCGGCAGAGCCTCTTTCCGAAAAGGCAAACGTCCGGCTCCTTCTCCCACAGGGAAGGGCCCAGCCCTGAAAGCTCTTGCTACTCTTCCCCTTCCCTTGGCGCCCTACCTACAGGCACAACAGCACTGGGCATACGGGCTTTCCCAGACAAGGAACATCTCATGGCCCTCGGCCTCGGCAGAGCCTCTTTCCGAAAAGGCAAACGTCCGGCTCCTTCTCCCACAGGGAAGGGCCCAGCCCTGAAAGCTCTTGCTGCTCTTCCCCTTCCCAAGGCGCCCTACCTACAGGCACAACACCACTGGGAATCCGGGCTTTCCCAGACACGGAACATCTCATGGCCCTCGGTCTCGGAAGAGCCTCTTTCTGAAAAGGCAAACGTCCGGCTCCTTCTCCCACAGGGAAGGGCCCAGCCCTGAAAGCTCTTGCTGCTCTTCCCCTTCCCTTGGCACCCTACCTACAGGCACAACAGCACTGGGGATCCGGGCTTTCCCACACACGGAACATCTCATGGCCCTCATTCTTGGCAGAGCCTCTTTCCGAAAAGGCAAACGTCCGGCTCCTTCTCCCACAGGGAAGGGCCCAGCCCTGAAAGCTCTTGCTGCTCTTCCCCTTCCCAAGGCGCCCTACCTACAGGCACAACAGCACTGGGCATCCGGGCTTTCCCAGAGACGGAACATCTCATGGCCCTCGGCCTCGGCAGAGCCTCTTTCCGAAAAGGCAAACGTCCGGCTCCTTCTCCCACAGGGAAGAGCCCAGCCCTGAAAGCTGTCGCTGCTCTTCCCCTTCCCTTGGCGCCCTATCTACAGGCACAACAGCACTGGGGATGCGGGCTTTCCCAGAGACGGACCATCTCATGGCCCTCGGCCTCGGCAGAGCCTCTTTCCGAAAAGGCAAACGTGCGGCTCCTTCTCCCACAGGGAAGGGCCCAGCCCTGAAAGCTCTTGCTGCTCTTCCCCTTCCCAAGGCGCCCTATCTACAGGCACAACAGCACTGGGCATCCGGGCTTTCCCAGACACGGAACATCTCATGGCCCTCGGCCTCGGCAGAGCCTCTTTCCGAAAAGGCAAACGTCCGGCTCCTTCTCCCACAGGGAAGGGCCCAGCCCTGAAAGCTCTTGCTGCTCTTCCCCTTCCCTTGGCGCCCTACCTACAGGCACAACAGCACTGGGCATCCGGGCTTTCCCAGACACGGAACATCTCATGGCCCTCGGCCTCGGCAGAGCCTCTTTCCGAAAAGGCAAACGTCCGGCTCCTTCTCCCACAGGGAAGGGCCCAGCCCTGAAAGCTCTTGCTGCTCTTCCCCTTCCCAAGGCGCCCTATCTACAGGCACAACAGCACTGGGCATCCGGGCTTTCCCAGAGACGGAACATCTCCTGGCCCTCATCCTCGGCAGAGCCTCTTTCCGAAAAGGCAAACCTCCGGCTCCTTCTCCCACAGGGAAGGGCCCAGCCCTGAAAGCTCTTGCTACTCTTCCCCTTCCCAAGGCGCCCTACCTACAGGCACAACAGCACTGGGCATACGGGCTTTCCCAGACAAGGAACATCTCATGGCCCTCGGCCTCGGCAGACCCTCTTTCCGAAAAGGCAAACGTGCGGCTCCTTCTCCCACAGGGAAGGGCCCAGCCCTGAAAGCTCTTGCTGCTCTTCCCCTTCCCTTGGCGCCCTATCTACAGGCACAACAGCACTGGGCATCCTGGCTTTCCCAGACACGGAACATCTCATGGCCCTCGGTCTCGGAAGAGCCTCTTTCTGAAAAGGCAAACGTCCGGCTCCTTCTCCCACAGGGAAGGGCCCAGCCCTGAAAGCTCTTGCTGCTCTTCCCCTTCCCTTGGCGACCTACCTACAGGCACAACAGCACTGGGGATCCGGGCTTTCCCAGACACGGAACATCTCATGGCCCTAGGCCTCGGCAGAGCCTCTTTCCGAAAAGGCAAACGTCCGGCTCCTTCTCCCACAGGGAAGGGCCCAGCCCTGAAAGCTCTTGCTGCTCTTCCCCTTCCCTTGGCGCCCTACCTACAGGCACAACAGCACTGGGCATCCGGGCTTTCCCAGAGACGGAACATCTCATGGCCCTCGGCCTCGGCAGAGCCTCTTTCCGAAAAGGCAAACGTCCGGCTCCTTCTCCCACAGGGAAGGGCCCAGCCCTGAAAGCTGTCGCTGCTCTTCCCCTTCCCTTGGCGCCCTATCTACAGGCACAACAGCACTTGGGATCCGGGCTTTCCCAGAGACGGACCATCTCATGGCCCTCGGCCTCGGCAGAGCCTCTTTCCGAAAAGGCAAACGTGCGGCTCCTTCTCCCACAGGGAAGGGCCCAGCCCTGAAAGCTCTTGCTGCTCTTCCCCTTCCCTTGGCGCCCTATCTACAGGCACAACAGCACTGGGCATCCGGGCTTTCCCAGACACGGAACATCTCATGGCCCTCGGCCTCGGCAGACCCTCTTTCCGAAAAGGCAAACGTCCGGCTCCTTCTCCCACAGGGAAGGGCCCAGCCCTGAAAGCTCTTGCTGCTCTTCCCCTTCCCTTGGCGCCCTACCTACAGGCACAACAGCACTGGGCATCCGGGCTTTCCCAGACACGGAACATCTCATGGCCCTCGGCCTCGGCAGAGCCTCTTTCCGAAAAGGCAAACGTCCGGCTCCTTCTCCCACAGGGAAGGGCCCAGCCCTGAAAGCTCTTGCTGCTCTTCCCCTTCCCAAGGCGCCCTATCTACAGGCACAACAGCACTGGGAATCCAGGCTTTCCCATAGACGGACCATCTCATGGCCCTCGGCCTCGGCAGAGCCTCTTTCCGAAAAGGCAAACGTCCGGCTCCTTCTCCCACAGGGAAGGGCCCAGCCCTGAAAGCTCTTGCTGCTCTTCCCCTTCCCAAGGCGCCCTATCTACAGGCACAACAGCACTGGGCATCCGGGCTTTCCCAGAGACGGAACATCTCATGGCCCTCGGCCTCGGCAGAGCCTCTTTCCGAAAAGGCAAACGTCTGGCCCCTTCTCCCACAGGGAAGGGCCCAGCCCTGAAAGCTCTTGCTGCTCTTCCCCTTCCCTTGGCGCCCTATCTACAGGCACAACAGCACTGGGCATCCGGGCTTTCCCAGACACGGAACATCTCATGGCCCTCGGCCTCGGCAGAGCCTCTTTCCGAAAAGGCAAACGTCCGGCTCCTTCTCCCACAGGGAAGGGCCCAGCCCTGAAAGCTCTTGCTACTCTTCCGCTTCCCTTCGTGCCCTACCAACAGGCACAACAGCACTGGGCATCCGGGCTTTCCCAGACACGGAACATCTCATGGCCCTCGGCCTCGGCAGAGCCTCTTTCCGAAAAGGCAAACGTCCGGCTCCTTCTCCCACAGGGAAGGGCCCAGCCCTGAAAGCTCTTGCTGCTCTTCCCCTTCCCAAGGCGCCCTACCTACAGGCACAACAGCACTGGGCATCCGGGCTTTCCCAGACACGGAACATCTCATGGCCCTCGGCCTCGGCAGAGCCTCTTTCCGAAAAGGCAAACGTCCGGCTCCTTCTCCCACAGGGAAGGGCCCAGCCCTGAAAGCTCCTGCTGCTCTTCCCCTTCCCAAGGCGCCCTACCTACAGGCACAACAGCATTGGGCATCTGGGCTTTCCCAGACACGGAACATCTCATGGCCCTCGGCCTCGGCAGAGCCTCTTTCCGAAAAGGCAAACGTCCGGCTCCTTCTCCCACAGGGAAGGGCCCAGCCCTGAAAGCTCTTGCTGCTCTTCCCCTTCCCACGGGGCCCTACCTACAGGCACAACAGCACTGGGCATCCGGGCTTTCCCAGAGACGGAACATCTCATGGCCCTCGGCCTCGGCAGAGCCTCTTTCCGAAAAGGCAAACGTCCGGCTCCTTCTCCCACAGGGAAGGGCCCAGCCCTGAAAGCTCTTGCTGCTCTTCCCCTTCCCAAGGCGCCCTACCTACAGGCACAACAGCACTGGGCATCCGGGCTTTCCCAGACACGGAACATCTCATGGCCCTCGGACTCGGCAGAGCCTCTTTCCGAAAAGGCAAACGTCCGGCTCCTTCTCCCACAGGGAAGGGCCCAGCCCTGAAAGCTCTTGCTGCTCTTCCCCTTCCCTTGGCGCCCTACCTACAGGCACAACAGCACTGGGCATCCGGGCTTTCCCAGAGACGGAACATCTCATGGCCCTCGGCCTCAGCAGAGCCTCTTTCCGAAAAGGCAAACGTCCGGCTCCTTCTCCCACAGGGAAGGGCCCAGCCCTGAAAGCTCTTGCTGCTCTTCCCCTTCCCAAGGCGCCCTACCTAAAGGCACAACAGCACTGGGCATCCGGGCTTTCCCAGAGACGGAACATCTCATGGCCCTCGGCCTCGGCAGAGCCTCTTTCCGAAAAGGCAAACGTCCGGCTCCTTCTCCCACAGGGAAGGGCCCAGCCCTGAAAGCTCTTGCTGCTCTTCCCCTTCCCAAGGCGCCCTACCTACAGGCACAACAGCACTGGGCATCCGGGCTTTCCCAGACATGGAACATCTCATGGCCCTCGGCCTCGGCAGAGCCTCTTTCCGAAAAGGCAAACGTGCGGCTCCTTCTCCCACAGGGAAGGGCCCAGCCCTGAAAGCTCTTGCTGCTCTTCCCCTTCCCAAGGCGCCCTATCTACAGGCACAACAGCACTGGGCATCCGGGCTTTCCCAGAGACGGAACATCTCATGGCCCTCGGCCTCGGCAGAGCCTCTTTCCGAAAAGGCAAACGTCTGGCCCCTTCTCCCACAGGGAAGGGCCCAGCCCTGAAAGCTCTTGCTGCTCTTCCCCTTCCCTTGGCGCCCTATCTACAGGCACAACAGCACTGGGCATCCGGGCTTTCCCAGACACGGAACATCTCATGGCCCTCGGCCTCGGCAGAGCCTCTTTCCGAAAAGGCAAACGTCCGGCTCCTTCTCCCACAGGGAAGGGCCCAGCCCTGAAAGCTCTTGCTGCTCTTCCCCTTCCCTTGGCACCCTATCTACAGGCACAACAGCACTGGGCATCCGGGCTTTCCCAGACACGGAACATCTCATGGCCCTCGGCCTCGACAGAGCCTCTTTCCGAAAAGGCAAACGTCCGGCTCCTTCTCCCACAGGGAAGGGCCCAGCCCTGAAAGCTCTTGCTGCTCTTCCCCTTCCCTTGGCGCCCTACCTACAGGCACAACAGCACTGGGCATCCGGGCTTTCCCAGACACGGAACATCTCATGGCCCTCGGCATCGGCAGAGCCTCTTTCCGAAAAGGCAAACGTCCGGCTCCTTCTCCCACAGGGAAGGGCCCAGCCCTGAAAGCTCTTGCTGCTCTTCCCCTTGCCAAGGCGCCCTACCTACAGGCACAACAGCACTGGGCATCCGGGCTTTCCCAGAGACGGAACATCTCATGGCCCTCGGCCTCGGCAGAGCCTCTTTCCGAAAAGGCAAACGTCCGGCTCCTTCTCCCACAGGGAAGGGCCCAGCCCTGAAAGCTCTTGCTGCTCTTCCCCTTCCCAAGGCGCCCTACCTACAGGCACAACAGCACTGGGCATCCGGGCTTTCCCAGACACGGAACATCTCATGGCCCTCGGCCTCGGCAGAGCCTCTTTCCGAAAAGGCAAACGTCCGGCTCCTTCTCCCACAGGGAAGGGCCCAGCCCTGAAAGCTCTTGCTGCTCTTCCCCTTCCCTTGGCGCCCTACCTACAGGCACAACAGCACTGGGCATCCGGGCTTTCCCAGAGACGGAACATCTCATGGCCCTCGGCCTCGGCAGAGCCTCTTTCCGAAAAGGCAAACGTCCGGCTCCTTCTCCCACAGGGAAGGGCCCAGCCCTGAAAGCTCTTGCTGCTCTTCCCCTTCCCTTGGTGCCCTATATACCGGCACAACAGCACTGGGGAACCATGCTTTCCCATAGACGGAACATCTCATGGCCCTCGGTCTCGGCAGCGCCTCTTTCCGAAAAGGCAAACGTCCGGCTCCTTCTCCCACAGGGAAGGGCCCAGCCCTGAAAGCTCTTGCTGCTCTTCCCCTTCCCAAGGCGCCCTACCTACAGGCACAACAGCACTGGGCATCCGGGCTTTCCCAGACACGGAACATCTCATGGCCCTCGGCCTCGGCAGAGCCTCTTTCCGAAAAGGCAAACGTCCGGCTCCTTCTCCCACAGGGAAGGGCCCAGCCCTGAAAGCTGTTGCTGCTCTTCCCCTTCCCAAGGCGCCCTACCTACAGGCACAACAGCACTGGGCATCCGGGCTTTCCCAGACACGGAACATCTCATGGCCCTCGGCCTCGGCAGAGCCTCTTTCCGAAAAGGCAAACGTCCAGCTCCTTCTCCCACAGGGAAGGGCCCAGCCCTGAAAGCTCTTGCTGCTCTTCCCCTTCCCAAGGCGCCCTATCTACAGGCACAACAGCACTGGGCATCCGGGCTTTCCCAGACACGGAACATCTCATGGCCCTCGGTCTCGGAAGAGCCTCTTTCTGAAAAGGCAAACGTCCGGCTCCTTCTCCCACAGGGAAGGGCCCAGCCCTGAAAGCTCTTGCTGCTCTTCCCCTTCCCTTGGCGACCTATCTACAGGCACAACAGCACTGGGCATCCGGGCTTTCCCAGAGACGGAACATCTCATGGCCCTCGGCCTCGGCAGAGCCTCTTTCCGAAAAGGCAAACGTCCGGCTCCTTCTCCCACAGGGAAGGGCCCAGCCCTGAAAGCTCTTGCTGCTCTTCCCCTTCCCAAGGCGCCCTACCTACAGGCACAACAGCACTGGGCATCCGGGCTTTCCCAGACACGGAACATCTCATGGCCCTCGGCCTCGGCAGAGCCTCTTTCCGAAAAGGCAAACGTCCGGCTCCTTCTCCCACAGGGAAGGGCCCAGCCCTGAAAGCTCTTGCTGCTCTTCCCCTTCCCAAGGCGCCCTACCTACAGGCACAACAGCACTGGGCATCCGGCCTTTCCCAGACACGGAACATCTCATGGCCCTCGGCCTCGGCAGAGCCTCTTTCCGAAAAGGCAAACGTCTGGCTCCTTCTCCCACAGGGAAGGGCCCAGCCCTGAAAGCTCTTGCTGCTCTTCCCCTTCCCTTGGCGCCCTACCTACAGGCACAACAGCACTGGGCATCCGGGCTTTCCCAGACACGGAACATCTCATGGCCCTCGGTCTCGGCAGAGCCTCTTTCCGAAAAGGCAAAACTCCGGCTCCTTCTCCCACAGGGAAGGGCCCAGCCCAGAAAGCTCTTGCTGCTCTTCCCCTTCCCAAGGCGCCCTATCTACAGGCACAACAGCACTGGGCATCCGGGCTTTCCCAGACACGGAACATCTCATGGCCCTCGGCCTCGGCAGAGCCTCTTTCCGAAAAGGCAAACGTCCGGCTCCTTCTCCCACAGGGAAGGGCCCAGCCCTGAAAGCTCTTGCTGCTCTTCCCTTTCCCAAGGCGCCCTACCTACAGGCACAACAGCACTGGGCATCCAGGCTTTCCCAGACATGGAACATCTCATGGCCCTCGGCCTCGGCAGAGCCTCTTTCCGAAAAGGCAAACGTCCGGCTCCTTCTCCCACAGGGAAGGGCCCAGCCCTGAAAGCTCTTGCTGCTCTTCCCCTTCCCTTGGCGACCTATCTACAGGCACAACAGCACTGGGCATCCGGGCTTTCCCAGAGACGGACCATCTCATGGCCCTCGGCCTCGGCAGAGCCTCTTTCCGAAAAGGCAAACGTCCGGCTCCTTCTCCCACAGGGAAGGGCCCAGCCCTGAAAGCTCTTGCTGCTCTTCCCCTTCCCAAGGCGCCCTACCTACAGGCACAACAGCACTGGGCATCCGGGCTTTCCCAGACACGGAACATCTCATGGCCCTCGGCCTCGGCAGAGCCTCTTTCCGAAAAGGCAAACGTCCGGCTCCTTCTCCCACAGGGAAGGGCCCAGCCCTGAAAGCTCTTGCTGCTCTTCCCCTTCCCAAGGCACCCTATCTACAGGCACAACAGCACTGGGCATCCGGCCTTTCCCAGACACGGAACATCTCATGGCCCTCGGCCTCGGCAGAGCCTCTTTCCGAAAAGGCAGACGTCCGGCTCCTTCTCCCACAGGGAAGGGCCCAGCCCTGAAAGCTCTTGCTGCTCTTCCCCTTCCCTTGGCGCCCTACCTACAGGCACAACAGCACTGGGCATCCGGGCTTTCCCAGACACGGAACATCTCATGGCCCTCGGTCTCGGCAGAGCCTCTTTCCGAAAAGGCAAAACTCCGGCTCCTTCTCCCACAGGGAAGGGCCCAGCCCTGAAAGCTCTTGCTGCTCTTCCCCTTCCCTTGGCGCCCTACCTACAGGCACAACAGCACTGGGCATCCGGGCTTTCCCAGACACAGAACATCTCATGGCCCTCGGCCTCGGCAGAGCCTCTTTCCGAAAAGGCAAACGTCCGGCTCCTTCTCCCACAGGGAAGGGCCCAGCCCTGAAAGCTCTTGCTGCTCTTCCCTTTCCCAAGGCGCCCTACCTACAGGCACAACAGCACTGGGCATCCAGGCTTTCCCAGACATGGAACATCTCATGGCCCTCGGCCTCGGCAGAGCCTCTTTCCGAAAAGGCAAACGTCCGGCTCCTTCTCCCACAGGGAAGGGCCCAGCCCTGAAAGCTCTTGCTGCTCTTCCCCTTCCCAAGGCGCCCTACCTACAGGCACAACAGCACTGGGCATCCGGGCTTTCCCAGAGACGGAACATCTCATGGCCCTCGGCCTCGGCAGAGCCTCTTTCCGAAAAGGCAAATGTCCGGCTCCTTCTCCCACAGGGAAGGGCCCAGCCCTGAAAGCTCTTGCTGCTCTTCCCCTTCCCTTGGCGCCCTACCTACAGGCACAACAGCACTGGGCATCCGGGCTTTCCCAGACAAGGAACATCTCATGGCCCTCGGCCTCGGCAGAGCCTCTTTCCGAAAAGGCAAACGTCCGGCTCCTTCTCCCACAGGGAAGGGCCCAGCCCTGAAAGCTCTTGCTGCTCTTCCCCTTCCCAAGGTGCCCTACCGACAGGCACAACAGCACTGGGGATGCGGGCTTTCCCAGACACGGAACATCTCATGGCCCTCGGCCTCGGCAGAGCCTCTTTCCGAAAGGCAAACGTCCGTCTCCTTCTCCCACAGGGAAGGGCCCAGCCCTGAAAGCTCTTGCTGCTCTTCCCCTTCCCTTGGCGCCCTATCTACAGGCACAACAGCACTGGGCATCCGGGCTTTCCCATAGACGGAACATCTCATGGCCCTCGGTCTCGGCAGAGCCTCTTTCCGAAAAGGCAAACGTCCGGCTCCTTCTCCCACAGGGAAGGGCCCAGCCCTGAAAGCTCTTGCTGCTCTTCCCCTTCCCTTGGTGCCCTATATACCGGCACAACAGCACTGGGCATCCGGCCTTTCCCAGACACGGAACATCTCATGGCCCTCAGCCTCGGCAGAGCCTCTTTCCGAAAAGGCAGACGTCCGGCTCCTTCTCCCACAGGGAAGGGCCCAGCCCTGAAAGCTCTTGCTGCTCTTCCCCTTCCCTTGGCGCCCTACCTACAGGCACAACAGCACTGGGCATCCGGGCTTTCCCAGACACGGAACATCTCATGGCCCTCGGTCTCGGCAGAGCCTCTTTCCGAAAAGGCAAAACTCCGGCTCCTTCTCCCACAGGGAAGGGCCCAGCCCTGAAAGCTCTTGCTGCTCTTCCCCTTCCCAAGGCGCCCTACCTACAGGCACAACAGCACTGGGCATCCGGGCTTTCCCAGACACGGAACATCTCATGGCCCTCGGCCTCGGCAGAGCCTCTTTCCGAAAAGGCAAACGTCCGGCTCCTTCTCCCACAGGGAAGGGCCCAGCCCTGAAAGCTCTTGCTGCTCTTCCCTTTCCCAAGGCGCCCTACCTACAGGCACAACAGCACTGGGCATCCGGGCTTTCCCAGACATGGAACATCTCATGGCCCTCGGCCTCGGCAGAGCCTCTTTCCGAAAAGGCAAACGTCCGGCTCCTTCTCCCACAGGGAAGGGCCCAGCCCTGAAAGCTCTTGCTGCTCTTCCCCTTCCCAAGGCGCACTATCTACAGGCACAACAGCACTGGGCATCCGGGCTTTCCCAGAGACGGAACATCTCATGGCCCTCGGCCTCGGCAGAGCCTCTTTCCGAAAAGGCAAATGTCCGGCTCCTTCTCCCACAGGGAAGGGCCCAGCCCTGAAAGCTCTTGCTGCTCTTCCCCTTCCCTTGGCGCCCTACCTACAGGCACAACAGCACTGGGCATCCGGGCTTTCCCAGACAAGGAACATCTCATGGCCCTCGGCCTCGGCAGAGCCTCTTTCCGAAAAGGCAAACGTCCGGCTCCTTCTCCCACAGGGAAGGGCCCAGCCCTGAAAGCTCTTGCTGCTCTTCCCCTTCCCAAGGTGCCCTACCGACAGGCACAACAGCACTGGGGATGCGGGCTTTCCCAGACACGGAACATCTCATGGCCCTCGGCCTCGGCAGAGCCTCTTTCCGAAAGGCAAACGTCCGGCTCCTTCTCCCACAGGGAAGGGCCCAGCCCTGAAAGCTCTTGCTGCTCTTCCCCTTCCCTTGGCGCCCTATCTACAGGCACAACAGCACTGGGCATCCGGGCTTTCCCATAGACGGAACATCTCATGGCCCTCGGTCTCGGCAGAGCCTCTTTCCGAAAAGGCAAACGTCCGGCTCCTTCTCCCACAGGGAAGGGCCCAGCCCTGAAAGCTCTTGCTGCTCTTCCCCTTCCCTTGGTGCCCTATATACCGGCACAACAGCACTGGGGAACCATGCTTTCCCATAGACGGAACATCTCATGGCCCTCGGTCTCGGCAGAGCCTCTTTCCGAAAAGGCAAACGTCCGGCTCCTTCTCCCACAGGGAAGGGCCCAGCCCTGAAAGCTCTTGCTGCTCTTCCCCTTCCCAAGGCGCCCTACCTACAGGCACAACAGCACTGGGCATCCGGGCTTTCCCAGACACGGAACATCTCATGGCCCTCGGCCTCGGCAGAGCCTCTTTCCGAAAAGGCAAACGTCCGGCTCCTTCTCCCACAGGGAAGGGCCCAGCCCTGAAAGCTCTTGCTGCTCTTCCCCTTCCCTTGGCGCCCTATCTACAGGCACAACAGCACTGGGCATCCGGGCTTTCCCAGACACGGAACATCTCATGGCCCTCGGCCTCGGCAGAGCCTCTTTCCGAAAAGGCAAACGTCCAGCTCCTTTTCCCACAGGGAAGGGCCCAGCCCTGAAAGCTCTTGCTGCTCTTCCCCTTCCCAAGGCGCCCTACCTACAGGCACAACAGCACTGGGCATCCGGGCTTTCCCAGACACGGAACATCTCATGGCCCTCGGTCTCGGAAGAGCCTCTTTCTGAAAAGGCAAACGTCCGGCTCCTTCTCCCACAGGGAAGGGCCCAGCCCTGAAAGCTCTTGCTGCTCTTCCCCTTCCCAAGGCGCCCTACCTACAGGCACAACAGCACTGGGGATCCGTTCTTTCCCATAGACGGAACATCTCATGGCCCTCGGCCTGGGCAGAGCCTCTTTCCGAAAAGGCAAACGTCCGGCTCCTTCTCCCACAGGGAAGGGCCCAGCCCTGAAAGCTCTTGCTGCTCTTCCCCTTCCCAAGGCGCCCTACCTACAGGCACAACAGCACTGGGCATCCGGCCTTTCCCAGAGACGGAACATCTCATGGCCCTCGGCCTCGGCAGAGCCTCTTTCCGAAAAGGCAAACGTCCGGCTCCTTCTCCCACAGGGAAGGGCCCAGCCCTGAAAGCTCTTGCTGCTCTTCCCCTTCCCTTGGCGCCCTACCTACAGGCACAACAGCACTGGGGATCCGGGCTTTCCCAGACATGGAACATCTCATGGCCCTCGGCCTCGGCAGAGCCTCTTTCCGAAAAGGCAAACGTCCGGCTCCTTCTCCCACAGGGAAGGGCCCAGCCCTGAAAGCTCTTGCGGCTCTTCCCCTTCCCTTGGCGCCCTACCTACAGGCACAACAGCACTGGGGAACCATGCTTTCCCATAGACGGAACATCTCATGGCCCTCGGTCTCGGCAGAGCCTCTTTCCGAAAAGGCAAACGTCCGGCTCCTTCTCCCACAGGGAAGGGCCCAGCCCTGAAAGCTCTTGCTGCTCTTCCCCTTCCAAAGGCGCCCTACCTACAGGCACAACAGCACTGGGCATCCGGGCTTTCCCAGACACGGAACATCTCATGGCCCTCGGCCTCGTCAGAGCCTCTTTCCGAAAAGGCAAACGTCCGGCTCCTTCTCCCACAGGGAAGGGCCCAGCCCTGAAAGCTGTTCCTGCTCTTCCCCTTCCCTTGGCGCCCTATCTACAGGCACAACAGCACTGGGCATCCGGGCTTTCCCAGACACGGAACATCTCATGGCCCTCGGCCTCGGCATAGCCTCTTTCCGAAAAGGCAAACGTCCAGCTCCTTTTCCCACAGGGAAGGGCCCAGCCCTGAAAGCTCTTGCTGCTCTTCCCCTTCCCAAGGCGCCCTACCTACAGGCACAACAGCACTGGGCATCCGGGCTTTCCCAGACACGGAACATCTCATGGCCCTCGGTCTCGGAAGAGCCTCTTTCTGAAAAGGCAAACGTCCGGCTCCTTCTCCCACAGGGAAGGGCCCAGCCCTGAAAGCTCTTGCTGCTCTTCCCCTTCCCAAGGCGCCCTACCTACAGGCACAACAGCACTGGGCATCCGTTCTTTCCCATAGACGGAACATCTCATGGCCCTCGGCCTCGGCAGAGCCTCTTTCCGAAAAGGCAAACGTCCGGCTCCTTCTCCCACAGGGAAGGGCCCAGCCCTGAAAGCTCTTGCTGCTCTTCCCCTTCCCTTGGCGCCCTACCTACAGGCACAACAGCACTGGGCATCCGGCCTTTCCCAGAGACGGAACATCTCATGGCCCTCGGTCTCGGCAGAGCCTCTTTCCGAAAAGGCAAACGTCCGGCTCCTTCTCCCACAGGGAAGGGCCCAGCCCTGAAAGCTCTTGCTGCTCTTCCCCTTCCCTTGGCACCCTACCTACAGGCACAACAGCACTGGGGATCCGGGCTTTCCCAGACATGGAACATCTCATGGCCCTCGGCCTCGGCAGAGCCTCTTTCCGAAAAGGCAAACGTCCGGCTCCTTCTCCCACAGGGAAGGGCCCAGCCCTGAAAGCTCTTGCTGCTCTTCCCCTTCCCTTGGCGCCCTATCTACAGGCACAACAGCACTGGGCATCCGGGCTTTCCCATAGACGGAACATCTCATGGCCCTCGGTCTCGGCAGAGCCTCTTTCCGAAAAGGCAAACGTCCGGCTCCTTCTCCCACAGGGAAGGGCCCAGCCCTGAAAGCTCTTGCTGCTCTTCCCCTTCCCTTGGTGCCCTATCTACCGGCACAACAGCACTGGGGAACCATGCTTTCCCATAGACGGAACATCTCATGGCCCTCGGTCTCGGCACAGCCTCTTTCCGAAAAGGCAAACGTCCGGCTCCTTCTCCCACAGGGAAGGGCCCAGCCCTGAAAGCTGTTCCTGCTCTTCCCCTTCCCTTGGCGCCCTATCTACAGGCACAACAGCACTGGGCATCCGGGCTTTCCCAGAGACGGAACATCTCATGGCCCTCGGCCTCGGCAGAGCCTCTTTCCGAAAAGGCAAACGTCCGGCTCCTTCTCCCACAGGGAAGGGCCCAGCCCTGAAAGCTCTTGCTGCTCTTCCCCTTCCCAAGGCGCCCTATCTACAGGCACAACAGCACTGGGCATCCGGGCTTTCCCAGACACGGAACATCTCATGGCCCTCGGCCTCGGCAGAGCCTCTTTCCGAAAAGGCAAACGTCCAGCTCCTTCTCCCACAGGGAAGGGCCCAGCCCTGAAAGCTCTTGCTGCTCTTCCCCTTCCCTTGGCGCCCTACCTACAGGCACAACAGCACTGGGGATGCAGGCTTTCCCAGACACGGAACATCTCATGGCCCTCGGTCTCGAAAGAGCCTCTTTCTGAAAAGGCAAATGTCCGGCTCCTTCTCCCACAGGGAAGGGCCCAGCCCTGAAAGCTCTTGCTGCTCTTCCCCTTCCCTTGGCGCCCTACCTACAGGCACAACAGCACTGGGCATCCGGGCTTTCCCACACAAGGAACATCTCATGGCCCTCGGCCTCAGCAGAGCCTCTTTCCGAAAAGGCAAACGTCCGGCTCCTTCTCCCACAGGGAAGGGCCCAGCCCTGAAAGCTCTTGCTGCTCTTCCCCTTCCCTTGGTGCCCTATTTACCGGCACAACAGCACTGGGCATCCATGCTTTCCCATAGATGGAACATCTCATGGCCCTCGGTCTCGGCAGAGCCTCTTTCCGAAAAGGCAAACGTCCGGCTCCTTCTCCCACAGGGAAGGGCCCAGCCCTGAAAGCTCTTGCTGCTCTTCCCCTTCCCTTGGCGCCCTATCTACAGGCACAACAGCACTGGGCATCCGGGCTTTCCCAGAGACGGAACATCTCATGGCCCTCGGCCTCGGCAGAGCCTCTTTCCGAAAAGGCAAACGTCCGGCTCCTTCTCCCACAGGGAAGGGCCCAGCCCTGAAAGCTCTTGCTGCTCTTCCCCTTCCCTTGGCGCCCTACCTACAGGCACAACAGCACTGGGCATCCGGCCTTTCCCAGACACGGAACATCTCATGGCCCTCGGCCTCGGCAGAGCCTCTTTCCGAAAAGGCAAACGTCCGGCTCCTTCTCCCACAGGGAAGGGCCCAGCCCTGAAAGCTCTTGCTGCTCTTCCCCTTCCCTTGGCGCCCTACCTACAGGCACAACAGCACTGGGCATCCGGCCTTTCCCAGACACGGAACATCTCATGGCCCTCGGCCTCGGCAGAGCCTCTTTCCGAAAAGGCAAACGTCCGGCTCCTTCGCCCACAGGGAAGGGCGCAGCCCTGAAAGCTCTTGCTGCTCTTCCCCTTCCCTTGGCGCCCTACCTACAGGCACAACAGCACTGGGCATCCGGCCTTTCCCAGACACGGAACATCTCATGGCCCTCGGCCTCGGCAGAGCCTCTTTCCGAAAAGGCAAACGTCCGGCTCCTTCTCCCACAGGGAAGGGCCCAGCCCTGAAAGCTCTTGCTGCTCTTCCCCTTCCCAAGGTGCCCTACCTACAGCACAACAGCACTGGGCATCCGGGCTTTCCCAGAGACGGAACATCTCATGGCCCTCGGCCTCGGCAGAGCCTCTTTCCGAAAAGGCAAACGTCCGGCTCCTTCTCCCACAGGGAAGGGCCCAGCCCTGAAAGCTCTTGCTGCTCTTCCCCTTCCCTTGGCGCCCTACCTACAGGCACAACAGCACTGGGCATCCGGGCTTTCCCAGACACGGAACATCTCATGGCCCTCGACCTCGACAGAGCCTCTTTCCGAAAAGGCAAACGTCCGGCTCCTTCGCCCACAGGGAAGGGCCCAGCCCTGAAAGCTCTTGCTGCTCTTCCCCTTCCCTTGGCGCCCTACCTACAGGCACAACAGCACTGGGCATCCGGCCTTTCCCAGACACGGAACATCTCATGGCCCTCGGCCTCGGCAGAGCCTCTTTCCGAAAAGGCAAACGTCCAGCTCCTTCTCCCACAGGGAAGGGCCCAGCCCTGAAAGCTCTTGCTGCTCTTCCCCTTCCTTTGGTGCCCTATCAACCGGCACAACAGCACTGGGGATCCATGCTTTCCCATAGACGGAACATCTCATGGCCCTCGGTCTCGGAAGAGCCTCTTTCCGAAAAGGCAAACGTCCGGCTCCTTCTCCCACAGGGAAGGGCCCAGCCCTGAAAGCTCTTGCTGCTCTTCCCCTTCCCAAGGCGCCCTATCTACAGGCACAACAGCACTGGGCATCCGGGCTTTCCCAGACACGGAACATCTCATGGCCCTCGGCCTCGGGAGAGCCTCTTTCCGAAAAGGCAAACGTCCGGCTCCTTCTCCCACAGGGAAATGCCCAGCCCTGAAAGCTCTTGCTGCTCTTCCCCTTCCCTTGGTGCCCTATCTACAGGCACAACACCACTGGGGATCCATGCTTTCCCAGACACGGAACATCTCATGGCACTCGGCCTCGGCAGAGCCTCTTTCCGAAAAGGCAAACGTCCGGCTCCTTCTCCCACAGGGAAGGGCCCAGCCCTGAAAGCTCTTGCTGCTCTTCCCCTTCCCTTGGCGCCCTACCTACAGGCACAACAGCACTGGGCATCCGGGCTTTCCCAGACAAGGAACATCTCATGGCCCTCGGCCTCGGCAGAGCCTCTTTCCGAAAAGGCAAACGTCCGGCTCCTTCTCCCACAGGGAAGGGCCCAGCCCTGAAAGCTCTTGCTGCTCTTCCCCTTCCCTTGCCGCCCTATCTACAGGCACAACAGCACTGGGCATCCGGGCTTTCCCAGAGACGGAACATCTCATGGCCCTCGGCCTCGGCAGAGCCTCTTTCCGAAAAGGCAAACGTCCGGCTCCTTCTCCCACAGGGAAGGGCCCAGCCCTGAAAGCTCTTGCTGCTCTTCCCCTTCCCTTGGCGCCCTACCTACAGGCACAACAGCACTGGGCATCCGGCCTTTCCCAGACACGGAACATCTCATGGCCCTCGGCCTCGGCAGAGCCTCTTTCCGAAAAGGCAAACGTCCGGCTCCTTCTCCCACAGGGAAGGGCCCAGCCCTGAAAGCTCTTGCTGCTCTTCCCCTTCCCTTGGCGCCCTACCTACAGGCACAACAGCACTGGGCATCCGGGCTTTCCCAGACACGGAACATCTCATGGCCCTCGGCCTCGGCAGAGCCTCTTTCCGAAAAGGCAAACGTCTGGCTCCTTCTCCCACAGGGAAGGGCCCAGCCCTGAAAGCTCTTGCTGCTCTTCCCCTTCCCAAGGCGCCCTACCTACAGGCACAACAGCACTGGGCATCCGGGCTTTCCCAGAGACGGAACATCTCATGGCCCTCGGCCTCGGCAGAGCCTCTTTCCGAAAAGGCAAACGTCCGGCTCCTTCTCCCACAGGGAAGGGCCCAGCCCTGAAAGCTCTTGCTGCTCTTCCCCTTCCCAAGGCGCCCTACCTACAGGCACAACAGCACTGGGCATCCGGGCTTTCCCAGACACGGAACATCTCATGGCCCTCGGCCTCGGCAGAGCCTCTTTCCGAAAAGGCAAACGTCCAGCTCCTTCTCCCACAGGGAAGGGCCCAGCCCTGAAAGCTCTTGCTGCTCTTCCCCTTCCTTTGGTGCCCTATCTACCGGCACAACAGCACTGGGGATCCATGCTTTCCCATAGACGGAACATCTCATGGCCCTCGGTCTCGGCAGAGCCTCTTTCCGAAAAGGCAAACGTCCGGCTCCTTCTCCCACAGGGAAGGGCCCAGCCCTGAAAGCTCTTGCTGCTCTTCCCCTTCCCAAGGCGCCCTACCTACAGGCACAACAGCACTGGGCATCCGGGCTTTCCCAGACACGGAACATCTCATGGCCCTCGGCCTCGGCAGAGCCTCTTTCCGAAAAGGCAAACGTCCGGCTCCTTCTCCCACAGGGAAATGCCCAGCCCTGAAAGCTCTTGCTGCTCTTCCCCTTCCCTTGGTGCCCTATCTACAGGCACAACACCACTGGGGATCCATGCTTTCCCAGACACGGAACATCTCATGGCACTCGGCCTCGGCAGAGCCTCTTTCCGAAAAGGCAAACGTCCGGCTCCTTCTCCCACAGGGAAGGGCCCAGCCCTGAAAGCTCTTGCTGCTCTTCCCCTTCCCTTGGCGCCCTACCTACAGGCACAACAGCACTGGGCATCCGGGCTTTCCCAGACAAGGAACATCTCATGGCCCTCGGCCTGGGCAGAGCCTCTTTCCGAAAAGGCAAACGTCCGGCTCCTTCTCCCACAGGGAAGGGCCCAGCCCTGAAAGCTCTTGCTGCTCTTCCCCTTCCCTTGGCTCCCTACCTACAGGCACAACAGCACTGGGCATCCGGGCTTTCCCAGACACGGAACATCTCATGGCCCTCGGCCTCGGCAGAGCCTCTTTCCGAAAAGGCAAACGTCCGGCTCCTTCTCCCACAGGGAAGGGCCCAGCCCTGAAAGCTCTTGCTGCTCTTCCCCTTCCCAAGGCGCCCTACCTACAGGCACAACAGCACTGGGCATCCGGCCTTTCCCAGACACGGAACATCTCATGGCCCTCGGCCTCGGCAGAGCCTCTTTCCGAAAAGGCAAACGTCCGGCTCCTTCTCCCACAGGGAAGGGCCCAGCCCTGAAAGCTCTTGCTGCTCTTCCCCTTCCCTTGGCGCCCTACCTACAGGCACAACAGCACTGGGCATCCGGCCTTTCCCAGACACGGAACATCTCATGGCCCTCGGCCTCGGCAGAGCCTCTTTCCGAAAAGGCAAACGTCCGGCTCCTTCTCCCACAGGGAAGGGCCCAGCCCTGAAAGCTCTTGCTGCTCTTCCCCTTCCCAAGGCGCCCTACCTACAGGCACAACAGCACTGGGCATCCGGGCTTTCCCAGACACGGAACATCTCATGGCCCTCGGCCTCGGCAGAGCCTCTTTCCGAAAAGGCAAACGTCCGGCTCCTTCTCCCACAGGGAAGGGCCCAGCCCTGAAAGCTCTTGCTGCTCTTCCCCTTCCCTTGGCGCCCTACCTACAGGCACAACAGCACTGGGCATCCGGGCTTTCCCAGACAAGGAACATCTCATGGCACTCGGCCTCGGCACAGCCTCTTTCCGAAAAGGCAAACGTCCGGCTCCTTCTCCCACAGGGAAGGGCCCAGCCCTGAAAGCTCTTGCTGCTCTTCCCCTTCCCTTGGCACCCTACCTACAGGCACAACAGCACTGGGCATCCGGGCTTTCCCAGACATGGAACATCTCATGGCCCTCGGCCTCGGCAGAGCCTCTTTCCGAAAAGGCAAACGTCCGGCTCCTTCTCCCACAGGGAAGGGCCCAGCCCTGAAAGTCCTTGCTGCTCTTCCCCTTCCCTTGGCGCCCTACCTACAGGCACAACAGCACTGGGCATCCGGGCTTTCCCAGACACGGAACATCTCATGGCCCTCGGCCTCGCCAGAGCCTCTTTCCGAAAAGGCAAACGTCCGGCTCCTTCTCCCACAGGGAAGGGCCCAGCCCTGAAAGCTCTTGCTGCTCTTCCCCTTCCCAAGGCGCCCTATCTACAGGCACAACAGCACTGGGCATCCGGGCTTTCCCAGACACGGAACATCTCATGGCCCTCGGCCTCGGGAGAGCCTCTTTCCGAAAAGGCAAACGTCCGGCTCCTTCTCCCACAGGGAAATGCCCAGCCCTGAAAGCTCTTGCTGCTCTTCCCCTTCCCTTGGTGCCCTATCTACAGGCACAACACCACTGGGGATCCATGCTTTCCCAGACACGGAACATCTCATGGCACTCGGCCTCGGCAGAGCCTCTTTCCGAAAAGGCAAACGTCCGGCTCCTTCTCCCACAGGGAAGGGCCCAGCCCTGAAAGCTCTTGCTGCTCTTCCCCTTCCCTTGGCGCCCTACCTACAGGCACAACAGCACTGGGCATCCGGGCTTTCCCAGACAAGGAACATCTCATGGCCCTCGGCCTCGGCAGAGCCTCTTTCCGAAAAGGCAAACGTCCGGCTCCTTCTCCCACAGGGAAGGGCCCAGCCCTGAAAGCTCTTGCTGCTCTTCCCCTTCCCTTGCCGCCCTATCTACAGGCACAACAGCACTGGGCATCCGGGCTTTCCCAGAGACGGAACATCTCATGGCCCTCGGCCTCGGCAGAGCCTCTTTCCGAAAAGGCAAACGTCCGGCTCCTTCTCCCACAGGGAAGGGCCCAGCCCTGAAAGCTCTTGCTGCTCTTCCCCTTCCCTTGGCGCCCTACCTACAGGCACAACAGCACTGGGCATCCGGCCTTTCCCAGACACGGAACATCTCATGGCCCTCGGCCTCGGCAGAGCCTCTTTCCGAAAAGGCAAACGTCCGGCTCCTTCTCCCACAGGGAAGGGCCCAGCCCTGAAAGCTCTTGCTGCTCTTCCCCTTCCCTTGGCGCCCTACCTACAGGCACAACAGCACTGGGCATCCGGGCTTTCCCAGACACGGAACATCTCATGGCCCTCGGCCTCGGCAGAGCCTCTTTCCGAAAAGGCAAACGTCTGGCTCCTTCTCCCACAGGGAAGGGCCCAGCCCTGAAAGCTCTTGCTGCTCTTCCCCTTCCCAAGGCGCCCTACCTACAGGCACAACAGCACTGGGCATCCGGGCTTTCCCAGAGACGGAACATCTCATGGCCCTCGGCCTCGGCAGAGCCTCTTTCCGAAAAGGCAAACGTCCGGCTCCTTCTCCCACAGGGAAGGGCCCAGCCCTGAAAGCTCTTGCTGCTCTTCCCCTTCCCAAGGCGCCCTACCTACAGGCACAACAGCACTGGGCATCCGGGCTTTCCCAGACACGGAACATCTCATGGCCCTCGGCCTCGGCAGAGCCTCTTTCCGAAAAGGCAAACGTCCAGCTCCTTCTCCCACAGGGAAGGGCCCAGCCCTGAAAGCTCTTGCTGCTCTTCCCCTTCCTTTGGTGCCCTATCTACCGGCACAACAGCACTGGGGATCCATGCTTTCCCATAGACGGAACATCTCATGGCCCTCGGTCTCGGCAGAGCCTCTTTCCGAAAAGGCAAACGTCCGGCTCCTTCTCCCACAGGGAAGGGCCCAGCCCTGAAAGCTCTTGCTGCTCTTCCCCTTCCCAAGGCGCCCTACCTACAGGCACAACAGCACTGGGCATCCGGGCTTTCCCAGACACGGAACATCTCATGGCCCTCGGCCTCGGCAGAGCCTCTTTCCGAAAAGGCAAACGTCCGGCTCCTTCTCCCACAGGGAAATGCCCAGCCCTGAAAGCTCCTGCTGCTCTTCCCCTTCCCTTGGTGCCCTATCTACAGGCACAACACCACTGGGGATCCATGCTTTCCCAGACACGGAACATCTCATGGCACTCGGCCTCGGCAGAGCCTCTTTCCGAAAAGGCAAACGTCCGGCTCCTTCTCCCACAGGGAAGGGCCCAGCCCTGAAAGCTCTTGCTGCTCTTCCCCTTCCCTTGGCGCCCTACCTACAGGCACAACAGCACTGGGCATCCGGGCTTTCCCAGACAAGGAACATCTCATGGCCCTCGGCCTGGGCAGAGCCTCTTTCCGAAAAGGCAAACGTCCGGCTCCTTCTCCCACAGGGAAGGGCCCAGCCCTGAAAGCTCTTGCTGCTCTTCCCCTTCCCTTGGCTCCCTACCTACAGGCACAACAGCACTGGGCATCCGGGCTTTCCCAGACACGGAACATCTCATGGCCCTCGGCCTCGGCAGAGCCTCTTTCCGAAAAGGCAAACGTCCGGCTCCTTCTCCCACAGGGAAGGGCCCAGCCCTGAAAGCTCTTGCTGCTCTTCCCCTTCCCAAGGCGCCCTACCTACAGGCACAACAGCACTGGGCATCCGGCCTTTCCCAGACACGGAACATCTCATGGCCCTCGGCCTCGGCAGAGCCTCTTTCCGAAAAGGCAAACGTCCGGCTCCTTCTCCCACAGGGAAGGGCCCAGCCCTGAAAGCTCTTGCTGCTCTTCCCCTTCCCTTGGCGCCCTACCTACAGGCACAACAGCACTGGGCATCCGGCCTTTCCCAGACACGGAACATCTCATGGCCCTCGGCCTCGGCAGAGCCTCTTTCCGAAAAGGCAAACGTCCGGCTCCTTCTCCCACAGGGAAGGGCCCAGCCCTGAAAGCTCTTGCTGCTCTTCCCCTTCCCAAGGCGCCCTACCTACAGGCACAACAGCACTGGGCATCCGGGCTTTCCCAGACACGGAACATCTCATGGCCCTCGGCCTCGGCAGAGCCTCTTTCCGAAAAGGCAAACGTCCGGCTCCTTCTCCCACAGGGAAGGGCCCAGCCCTGAAAGCTCTTGCTGCTCTTCCCCTTCCCTTGGCGCCCTACCTACAGGCACAACAGCACTGGGCATCCGGGCTTTCCCAGACAAGGAACATCTCATGGCACTCGGCCTCGGCACAGCCTCTTTCCGAAAAGGCAAACGTGCGGCTCCTTCTCCCACAGGGAAGGGCCCAGCCCTGAAAGCTCTTGCTGCTCTTCCCCTTCCCTTGGCACCCTACCTACAGGCACAACAGCACTGGGCATCCGGGCTTTCCCAGACATGGAACATCTCATGGCCCTCGGCCTCGGCAGAGCCTCTTTCCGAAAAGGCAAACGTCCGGCTCCTTCTCCCACAGGGAAGGGCCCAGCCCTGAAAGTCCTTGCTGCTCTTCCCCTTCCCTTGGCGCCCTACCTACAGGCACAACAGCACTGGGCATCCGGGCTTTCCCAGACACGGAACATCTCATGGCCCTCGGCCTCGCCAGAGCCTCTTTCCGAAAAGGCAAACGTCCGGCTCCTTCTCCCACAGGGAAGGGCCCAGCCCTGAAAGCTCTTGCTGCTCTTCCCCTTCCCTTGGCTCCCTACCTACAGGCACAACAGCACTGGGCATCCGGCCTTTCCCAGACACGGAACATCTCATGGCCCTCGGCCTCGACAGAGCCTCTTTCCGAAAAGGCAAACGTCCGGCTCCTTCTCCCACAGGGAAGGGCCCAGCCCTGAAAGCTCTTGCTACTCTTCCCCTTCCCAAGGCGCCCTACCTACAGGCACAACAGCACTGGGCATCCGGGCTTTCCCAGACAAGGAACATCTCATGGCCCTCGGCCTCAGCAGAGCCTCTTTCCGAAAAGGCAAACGTCCGGCTCCTTCTCCCACAGGGAAGGGCCCAGCCCTGAAAGCTCTTGCTTCTCTTCCCCTTCCCAAGGCGCCCTACCTACAGGCACAACAGCACTGGGCATCCGGGCTTTCCCAGACACGGAACATCTCATGGCCCTCGGCCTCGGCAGAGCCTCTTTCCGAAAAGGCAAACGTCCGGCTCCTTCTCCCACAGGGAAGGGCCCAGCCCTGAAAGCTCTTGCTGCTCTTCCCCTTCCCTTGGCGCCCTACCTACAGGCACAACAGCACTGGGCATCCGGCCTTTCCCAGACACGGAACATCTCATGGCCCTCGACCTCGACAGAGCCTCTTTCCGAAAAGGCAAACGTCCGGCTCCTTCGCCCACAGGGAAGGGCCCAGCCCTGAAAGCTCTTGCTGCTCTTCCCCTTCCCTTGGCGCCCTACCTACAGGCACAACAGCACTGGGCATCCGGCCTTTCCCAGACACGGAACATCTCATGGCCCTCGGCCTCGGCAGAGCCTCTTTCGGAAAAGGCAAACGTCCGGCTCCTTCTCCCACAGGGAAGGGCCCAGCCCTGAAAGCTCTTGCTGCTCTTCCCCTTCCCAAGGCGCCCTACCTACAGGCACAACAGCACTGGGCATCCGGGCTTTCCCAGACACGGAACATCTCATGGCCCTCGGCCTCGGCAGAGCCTCTTTCCGAAAAGGCAAACGTCCGGCTCCTTCTCCCACAGGGAAGGGCCCAGCCCTGAAAGCTCTTGCTGCTCTTCCCCTTCCCAAGGCGCCCTACCTACAGGCACAACAGCACTGGGCATCCGGGCTTTCCCAGACACGGAACATCTCATGGCCCTCGGCCTCGGCAGAGCCTCTTTCCGAAAAGGCAAACGTCCGGCTCCTTCTCCCACAGGGAAATGCCCAGCCCTGAAAGCTCTTGCTGCTCTTCCCCTTCCCTTGGTGCCCTATCTACAGGCACAACACCACTGGGGATCCATGCTTTCCCAGACACGGAACATCTCATGGCACTCGGCCTCGGCAGAGCCTCTTTCCGAAAAGGCAAACGTCCGGCTCCTTCTCCCACAGGGAAGGGCCCAGCCCTGAAAGCTCTTGCTGCTCTTCCCCTTCCCTTGGCGCCCTACCTACAGGCACAACAGCACTGGGCATCCGGGCTTTCCCAGACAAGGAACATCTCATGGCCCTCGGCCTGGGCAGAGCCTCTTTCCGAAAAGGCAAACGTCCGGCTCCTTCTCCCACAGGGAAGGGCCCAGCCCTGAAAGCTCTTGCTGCTTTTCCACTTCCCAAGGCGCCCTACCTACAGCACAACAGCACTGGGCATCCGGGCTTTCCCAGACACGGAACATCTCATGGCCCTCATCCTCGGCAGAGCCTCTTTCCGAAAAGGCAAACGTCCGGCTCCTTCTCCCACAGGGAAGGGCCCAGCCCTGAAAGCTCTTGCTGCTCTTCCCCTTCCCTTGGCTCCCTACCTACAGGCACAACAGCACTGGGCATCCGAGCTTTCCCAGAGACGGAACATCTCATGGCCCTCGGCCTCGGCAGAGCCTCTTTCCGAAAAGGCAAACGTCCGGCTCCTTCTCCCACAGGGAAGGGCCCAGCCCTGAAAGCTCTTGCTGCTCTTCCCCTTCCCAAGGCGCCCTACCTACAGGCACAACAGCACTGGGCATCCGGCCTTTCCCAGACACGGAACATCTCATGGCCCTCGGCCTCGACAGAGCCTCTTTCCGAAAAGGCAAACGTCCGGCTCCTTCTCCCACAGGGAAGGGCCCAGCCCTGAAAGCTCTTGCTTCTCTTCCCCTTCCCTTGGCGCCCTACCTACAGGCACAACAGCACTGGGCATCCGGGCTTTCCCAGACACGGAACATCTCATGGCCCTCGGCCTCGGCAGAGCCTCTTTCCGAAAAGGCAAACGTCCGGCTCCTTCTCCCACAGGGAAGGGCCCAGCCCTGAAAGCTCTTGCTGCTCTTCCCCTTCCCTTGGCGCCCTACCTACAGGCACAACAGCACTGGGCATCCGGCCTTTCCCAGACACGGAACATCTCATGGCCCTCGACCTCGACAGAGCCTCTTTCCGAAAAGGCAAACGTCCGGCTCCTTCGCCCACAGGGAAGGGCCCAGCCCTGAAAGCTCTTGCTGCTCTTCCCCTTCCCAAGGCGCCCTACCTACAGGCACAACAGCACTGGGCATCCGGGCTTTCCCATAGACGGAACATCTCATGGCCCTCGGCCTCGGCAGAGCCTCTTTCCGAAAAGGCAAACGTCCAGCTCCTTCTCCCACAGGGAAGGGCCCAGCCCTGAAAGCTCTTGCTGCTCTTCCCCTTCCTTTGGTGCCCTATCTACCGGCACAACAGCACTGGGGATCCATGCTTTCCCATAGACGGAACATCTCATGGCCCTCGGTCTCGGCAGAGCCTCTTTCCGAAAAGGCAAACGTCCGGCTCCTTCTCCCACAGGGAAGGGCCCAGCCCTGAAAGCTCTTGCTGCTCTTCCCCTTCCCTTGGCGCCCTATCTACAGGCACAACAGCACTGGGCATCCGGGCTTTCCCAGACACGGAACATCTCATGGCCCTCGGCTTCGGCAGAGCCTCTTTCCGAAAAGGCAAACGTCCGGCTCCTTCTCCCACAGGGAAGGGCCCAGCCCTGAAAGCTCTTGCTGCTCTTCCCCTTCCCTTGGTGCCCTATCTACAGGCACAACACCACTGGGGATCCATGCTTTCCCAGACACGGAACATCTCATGGCACTCGGCCTCGGCAGAGCCTCTTTCCGAAAAGGCAAACGTCCGGCTCCTTCTCCCACAGGGAAGGGCCCAGCCCTGAAAGCTCTTGCTGCTCTTCCCCTTCCCTTGGCGCCCTACCTACAGGCACAACAGCACTGGGCATCCAGGCTTTCCCAGACAAGGAACATCTCATGGTACTCGGCCTCGGCAGAGCCTCTTTCCGAAAAGGCAAACGTCCGGCTCCTTCTCCCACAGGGAAGGGCCCAGCCCTGAAAGCTCTTGCTGCTCTTCCACTTCCCAAGGCGCCCTACCTACAGCACAACAGCACTGGGCATCCGGGCTTTCCCAGACACGGAACATCTCATGGCCCTCATCCTCGGCAGAGCCTCTTTCCGAAAAGGCAAACGTCCGGCTCCTTCTCCCACAGGGAAGGGCCCAGCCCTGAAAGCTCTTGCTGCTCTTCCCCTTCCCTTGGCTCCCTACCTACAGGCACAACAGCACTGGGCATCCGGGCTTTCCCAGACACGGAACATCTCATGGCCCTCGGCCTCGGCAGAGCCTCTTTCCGAAAAGGCAAACGTCCGGCTCCTTCTCCCACAGGGAAGGGCCCAGCCCTGAAAGCTCTTGCTGCTCTTCCCCTTCCCAAGGCGCCCTACCTACAGGCACAACAGCACTGGGCATCCGGCCTTTCCCAGACACGGAACATCTCATGGCCCTCGGCCTCGGCAGAGCCTCTTTCCGAAAAGGCAAACGTCCGGCTCCTTCTCCCACAGGGAAGGGCCCAGCCCTGAAAGCTCTTGCTGCTCTTCCCCTTCCCTTGGCGCCCTACCTACAGGCACAACAGCACTGGGCATCCGGCCTTTCCCAGACACGGAACATCTCATGGCCCTCGGCCTCGGCAGAGCCTCTTTCCGAAAAGGCAAACGTCCGGCTCCTTCTCCCACAGGGAAGGGCCCAGCCCTGAAAGCTCTTGCTGCTCTTCCCCTTCCCAAGGCGCCCTACCTACAGGCACAACAGCACTGGGCATCCGGGCTTTCCCAGACACGGAACATCTCATGGCCCTCGGCCTCGGCAGAGCCTCTTTCCGAAAAGGCAAACGTCCGGCTCCTTCTCCCACAGGGAAGGGCCCAGCCCTGAAAGCTCTTGCTGCTCTTCCCCTTCCCTTGGCGCCCTACCTACAGGCACAACAGCACTGGGCATCCGGGCTTTCCCAGACAAGGAACATCTCATGGCACTCGGCCTCGGCACAGCCTCTTTCCGAAAAGGCAAACGTCCGGCTCCTTCTCCCACAGGGAAGGGCCCAGCCCTGAAAGCTCTTGCTGCTCTTCCCCTTCCCTTGGCACCCTACCTACAGGCACAACAGCACTGGGCATCCGGGCTTTCCCAGACATGGAACATCTCATGGCCCTCGGCCTCGGCAGAGCCTCTTTCCGAAAAGGCAAACGTCCGGCTCCTTCTCCCACAGGGAAGGGCCCAGCCCTGAAAGTCCTTGCTGCTCTTCCCCTTCCCTTGGCGCCCTACCTACAGGCACAACAGCACTGGGCATCCGGGCTTTCCCAGACACGGAACATCTCATGGCCCTCGGCCTCGCCAGAGCCTCTTTCCGAAAAGGCAAACGTCCGGCTCCTTCTCCCACAGGGAAGGGCCCAGCCCTGAAAGCTCTTGCTGCTCTTCCCCTTCCCTTGGCTCCCTACCTACAGGCACAACAGCACTGGGCATCCGGCCTTTCCCAGACACGGAACATCTCATGGCCCTCGGCCTCGGCACAGCCTCTTTCCGAAAAGGCAAACGTCCGGCTCCTTCTCCCACAGGGAAGGGCCCAGCCCTGAAAGCTCTTGCTACTCTTCCCCTTCCCAAGGCGCCCTACCTACAGGCACAACAGCACTGGGCATCCGGGCTTTCCCAGACAAGGAACATCTCATGGCCCTCGGCCTCAGCAGAGCCTCTTTCCGAAAAGGCAAACGTCCGGCTCCTTCTCCCACAGGGAAGGGCCCAGCCCTGAAAGCTCTTGCTGCTCTTCCCCTTCCCAAGGCGCCCTATCTACAGGCACAACAGCACTAGGGATCCATGCTTTCCCACACTCGGAACATCTCATGGCCCTCGGTCTCGGCAGAGCCTCTTTCCGAAAAGGCAAACGTCCGGCTCCTTCTCCCACAGGGAAGGGCCCAGCCCTGAAAGCTCTTGATGCTCTTCCCCTTCCCTTGGCGCCCTACCTACAGGCACAACAGCACTGGGCATCCGGGCTTTCCCAGACACGGAACATCTCATGGCCCTCGGTCTCGGAAGAGCCTCTTTCTGAAAAGGCAAACGTCCGGCTCCTTCTCCCACAGGGAAGGGCCCAGCCCTGAAAGCTCTTGCTGCTCTTCCCCTTCCCTTGGCGCCCTATCTACAGGCACAACAGCACTGGGCATCCGGGCTTTCCCAGACAAGGAACATCTCATGGCCCTCGACCTCGGCAGAGCCTCTTTCCGAAAAGGCAAACGTCCGGCTCCTTCTCCCACAGGGAAGGGCCCAGCCCTGAAAGCTCTTGCTGCTCTTCCCCTACCCTTGGCGCCCTACCTACAGGCACAACAGCACTGGGCATCCGGGCTTTCCCAGACACGGAACATCTCATGGCCCTCGGCCTCGGCAGAGCCTCTTTCCGAAAAGGCAAACGTCCGGCTCCTTCTCCCACAGGGAAGGGCCCAGCCCTGAAAGCTCTTGCTGCTCTTCCCCTTCCCAAGGCGCCCTACCTACAGCACAACAGCACTGGGCATCCGGGCTTTCCCAGACACGGAACATCTCATGGCCCTCGGCCTCGGCAGAGCCTCTTTCCGAAAAGGCAAACGTCCAGCTCCTTCTCCCACAGGGAAGGGCCCAGCCCTGAAAGCTCTTGCTGCTCTTCCCCTTCCCTTGCCGCCCTATCTACAGGCACAACAGCACTGGGGATGCGTGCTTTCCCAGAGACGGAACATCTCATGGCCCTCGGCCTCGGCAGAGCCTCTTTCCGAAAAGGCAAACGTCCGGCTCCTTCTCCCACAGGGAAGGGCCCAGCCCTGAAAGCTCTTGCTGCTCTTCCCCTTCCCTTGGCGCCCTACCTACAGGCACAACAGCACTGGGCATCCGGCCTTTCCCAGACACGGAACATCTCATGGCCCTCGGCCTCGACAGAGCCTCTTTCCGAAAAGGCAAACGTCCGGCTCCTTCGCCCACAGGGAAGGGCCCAGCCCTGAAAGCTCTTGCTGCTCTTCCCCTTCCCAAGGCGCCCTACCTACAGGCACAACAGCACTGGGCATCCGGGCTTTCCCAGACACGGAACATCTCATGGCCCTCGGCCTCGGCAGAGCCTCTTTCCGAAAAGGCAAACGTCCGGCTCCTTCTCCCACAGGGAAGGGCCCAGCCCTGAAAGCTCTTGCTGCTCTTCCCCTTCCCAAGGCGCCCTATCTACCGGCACAACAGCACTGGGCATCCGGCCTTTCCCATAGACGGAACATCTCATGGCCCTCGGTCTCGGCAGAGCCTCTTTCCGAAAAGGCAAACGTCCGGCTCCTTCTCCCACAGGGAAGGGCCCAGCCCTGAAAGCTCTTGCTGCTCTTCCCCTTCCCTTGGCGCCCTTCCTACAGGCACAACAGCACTGGGCATCCGGGCTTTCCCAGAGACGGAACATCTCATGGCCCTCGGCCTCGGCAGAGCCTCTTTCCGAAAAGGCAAACGTCCGGCTCCTTCTCCCACAGGGAAGGGCCCAGCCCTGAAAGCTCTTGCTGCTCTTCCCCTTCCCTTGGCGCCCTATCTACAGGCACAACAGCACTGGCCATCCGGGCTTTCCCAGAGACGGAACATCTCATGGCCCTCGGCCTCGGCAGAGCCTCTTTCCGAAAAGGCAAACGTCCGGCTCCTTCTCCCACAGGGAAGGGCCCAGCCCTGAAAGCTCTTGCTGCTCTTCCCTTTCCCTTGGTGCCCTATCTACCGGCACAACAGCACTGGGCATCCATGCTTTCCCATAGACGGAACATCTCATGGCCCTCGGTCTCGGCAGAGCCTCTTTCCGAAAAGGCAAACGTCCGGCTCCTTCTCCCACAGGGAAGGGCCCAGCCCTGAAAGCTCTTGCTGCTCTTCCCCTTCCCAAGGCGCCCTATCTACAGGCACAACAGCACTGGGCATCCGGGCTTTCCCAGAGACGGAACATCTCATGGCCCTCGGTCTCGGCAGAGCCTCTTTCCGAAAAGGCAAACGTCCGGCTCCTTCTCCCACAGGGAAGGGCCCAGCCCTGAAAGCTCTTGCTGCTCTTCCCCTTCCCAAGGCGCCCTACCTACAGGCACAACAGCACTGGGCATCCGGCCTTTCCCAGACACGGAACATCTCATGGCCCTCGGCCTCGGCAGAGCCTCTTTCCGAAAAGGCAAACGTCCGGCTCCTTCTCCCACAGGGAAGGGCCCAGCCCTGAAAGCTCTTGCTGCTCTTCCCCTTCCCTTGGCGCCCTTCCTACAGGCACAACAGCACTGGGCATCCGGGCTTTCCCAGAGACGGAACATCTCATGGCCCTCTGCCTCGGAAGAGCCTCTTTCCGAAAAGGCAAACGTCCAGCTCCTTCTCCCACAGGGAAGGGCCCAGCCCTGAAAGCTCTTGCTGCTCTTCCCCTTCCCTTGGCGCCCTACCTACAGGCACAACAGCACTGGGCATCCGGGCTTTCCCAGAGACGGAACATCTCATGGCCCTCGGCCTCGGCAGAGCCTCTTTCCGAAAAGGCAAACGTCCGGCTCCTTCTCCCACAGGGAAGGGCCCAGCCCTGAAAGCTCTTGCTGCTCTTCCCCTTCCCTTGGCGCCCTACCTACAGGCACAACAGCACTGGGCATCCGGGCTTTCCCAGAGACGGAACATCTCATGGCCCTCGGCCTCGGCAGAGCCTCTTTCCGAAAAGGCAAACGTCCGGCTCCTTCTCCCACAGGGAAGGGCCCAGCCCTGAAAGCTCTTGCTGCTCTTCCACTTCCCTTGGCGCCCTACCTACAGCACAACAGCACTGGGCATCTGGGCTTTCCCAGACACGGAACATCTCATGGCCCTCATCCTCGGCAGAGCCTCTTTCCGAAAAGGCAAACGTCCGGCTCCTTCTCCCACAGGGAAGGGCCCAGCCCTGAAAGCTCTTGCTGCTCTTCCCCTTCCCTTGGCTCCCTACCTACAGGCACAACAGCACTGGGCATCCGGGCTTTCCCAGACACGGAACATCTCATGGCCCTCGGCCTCGGCAGAGCCTCTTTCCGAAAAGGCAAACGTCCGGCTCCTTCTCCCACAGGGAAGGGCCCAGCCCTGAAAGCTCTTGCTGCTCTTCCCCTTCCCAAGGCGCCCTACCTACAGGCACAACAGCACTGGGCATCCGGCCTTTCCCAGACACGGAACATCTCATGGCCCTCGGCCTCGACAGAGCCTCTTTCCGAAAAGGCAAACGTCCGGCTCCTTCTCCCACAGGGAAGGGCCCAGCCCTGAAAGCTCTTGCTGCTCTTCCCCTTCCTTTGGTGCCCTATCTACCGGCACAACAGCACTGGGGATCCATGCTTTCCCATAGACGGAACATCTCATGGCCCTCGGTCTCGGCAGAGCCTCTTTCCGAAAAGGCAAACGTCCGGCTCCTTCTCCCACAGGGAAGGGCCCAGCCCTGAAAGCTCTTGCTGCTCTTCCCCTTCCCAAGGCGCCCTATCTACAGGCACAACAGCACTGGGCATCCGGGCTTTCCCAGACACGGAACATCTCATGGCCCTCGGCCTCGGCAGAGCCTCTTTCCGAAAAGGCAAACGTCCGGCTCCTTCTCCCACAGGGAAATGCCCAGCCCTGAAAGCTCTTGCTGCTCTTCCCCTTCCCTTGGTGCCCTATCTACAGGCACAACACCACTGGGGATCCATGCTTTCCCAGACACGGAACATCTCATGGCACTCGGCCTCGGCAGAGCCTCTTTCCGAAAAGGCAAACGTCCGGCTCCTTCTCCCACAGGGAAGGGCCCAGCCCTGAAAGCTCTTGCTGCTCTTCCCCTTCCCTTGGCGCCCTACCTACAGGCACAACAGCACTGGGCATCCGGGCTTTCCCAGACAAGGAACATCTCATGGCACTCGGCCTCGGCAGAGCCTCTTTCCGAAAAGGCAAACGTCCGGCTCCTTCTCCCACAGGGAAGGGCCCAGCCCTGAAAGCTCTTGCTGCTCTTCCCCTTCCCTTGGCGCCCTACCTACAGCACAACAGCACTGGGCATCCGGGCTTTCCCAGACACGGAACATCTCATGGCCCTCATCCTCGGCAGAGCCTCTTTCCGAAAAGGCAAACGTCCGGCTCCTTCTCCCACAGGGAAGGGCCCAGCCCTGAAAGCTCTTGCTGCTCTTCCCCTTCCCTTGGCTCCCTACCTACAGGCACAACAGCACTGGGCATCCGGGCTTTCCCAGACACGGAACATCTCATGGCCCTCGGCCTCGGCAGAGCCTCTTTCCGAAAAGGCAAACGTCCGGCTCCTTCTCCCACAGGGAAGGGCCCAGCCCTGAAAGCTCTTGCTGCTCTTCCCCTTCCCTTGGCGCCCTACCTACAGGCACAACAGCACTGGGCATCCGGGCTTTCCCAGACACGGAACATCTCATGGCCCTCGGCCTCGGCAGAGCCTCTTTCCGAAAAGGCAAACATCCGGCTCCTTCTCCCACAGGGAAGGGCCCAGCCCTGAAAGCTCTTGCTGCTCTTCCCCTTCCCTTGGCGCCCTACCTACAGGCACAACAGCACTGGGCATCCGGGCTTTCCCAGAGACGGAACATCTCATGGCCCTCGGCCTCGGCAGAGCCTCTTTCCGAAAAGGCAAACGTCCGGCTCCTTCTCCCACAGGGAAGGGCCCAGCCCTGAAAGCTCTTGCTGCTCTTCCCCTTCCCAAGGCGCCCTACCTACAGGCACAACAGCACTGGGCATCCGGGCTTTCCCAGAGACGGAACATCTCATGGCCCTCGGCCTCGGCAGAGCCTCTTTCCGAAAAGGCAAACGTCCGGCTCCTTCTCCCACAGGGAAGGGCCCAGCCCTGAAAGCTCTTGCTGCTCTTCCCCTTCCCAAGGCGCCCTACCTACAGGCACAACAGCACTGGGCATCCGGGCTTTCCCAGACAAGGAACATCTCATGGCACTCGGCCTCGGCAGAGCCTCTTTCCGAAAAGGCAAACGTCCGGCTCCTTCTCCCACAGGGAAGGGCCCAGCCCTGAAAGCTCTTGCTGCTCTTCCCCTTCCCTTGGCGCCCTACCTACAGGCACAACAGCACTGGGGATGCGGGCTTTCCCAGACACGGAACATCTCATGGCCCTCGGCCTCGGCAGAGCCTCTTTCCGAAAAGGCAAACGTCCGGCTCCTTCTCCCACAGGGAAGGGCCCAGCCCTGAAAGTCCTTGCTGCTCTTCCCCTTCCCTTGGCGCCCTACCTACAGGCACAACAGCACTGGGCATCCGGGCTTTCCCAGACAAGGAACATCTCATGGCCCTCGGCCTCGCCAGAGCCTCTTTCCGAAAAGGCAAACGTCCGTCTCCTTCTCCCACAGGGAAGGGCCCAGCCCTGAAAGCTCTTGCTGCTCTTCCCCTTCCCTTGGCGCCCTACCTACAGGCACAACAGCACTGGGCATCCGGGCTTTCCCAAAGACGGAACATCTCATGGCCCTCGGCATCGGCAGAGCCTCTTTCCGAAAAGGCAAACGTCCGGCTCCTTCTCCCACAGGGAAGGGCCCAGCCCTGAAAGCTCTTGCTGCTCTTCCCCTTCCCTTGGCGCCCTACCTACAGGCACAACAGCACTGGGCATCCGGGCTTTCCCAGACAAGGAACATCTCATGGCCCTCGGCCTCGGCAGAGCCTCTTTCCGAAAAGGCAAACGTCCGGCTCCTTCTCCCACAGGGAAGGGCCCAGCCCTGAAAGCTCTTGCTGCTCTTCCCCTTTCCTTGGCGCCCTATCTACAGGCACAACAGCACTAGGGATCCATGCTTTCCCACACACGGAACATCTCATGGCCCTCGGTCTCGGCAGAGCCTCTTTCCGAAAAGGCAAACGTCCGGCTCCTTCTCCCACAGGGAAGGGCCCAGCCCTGAAAGCTCTTGCTGCTCTTCCCCTTCCCTTGGCGCCCTATCTACAGGCACAACAGCACTGGGCATCCGGGCTTTCCCAGACACGGAACATCTCATGGCCCTCGGCCTCGGCAGACCCTCTTTCTGAAAAGGCAAACGTCCGGCTCCTTCTCCCACAGGGAAGGGCCCAGCCCTGAAAGCTCTTGCTGCTCTTCCCCTTCCCTTGGCGCCCTATCTACAGGCACAACAGCACTGGGCATCCGGGCTTTCCCAGACAAGGAACATCTCATGGCCCTCGACCTCGGCAGAGCCTCTTTCCGAAAAGGCAAACGTCCGGCTCCTTCTCCCACAGGGAAGGGCCCAGCCCTGAAAGCTCTTGCTGCTCTTCCCCTTCCCAAGGCGCCCTATCTACCGGCACAACAGCACTGGGCATCCGTGCTTTCCCATAGACGGAACATCTCATGGCCCTCGGTCTCGGCAGAGCCTCTTTCCGAAAAGGCAAACGTCCGGCTCCTTCGCCCACAGGGAAGGGCCCAGCCCTGAAAGCTCTTGCTGCTCTTCCCCTTCCCTTGGCGCCCTACCTACAGGCACAACAGCACTGGGCATCCGGCCTTTCCCAGACACGGAACATCTCATGGCCCTCGGCCTCGGCAGAGCCTCTTTCCGAAAAGGCAAACGTCCAGCTCCTTCTCCCACAGGGAAGGGCCCAGCCCTGAAAGCTCTTGCTGCTCTTCCCCTTCCCTTGGCGCCCTACCTACAGGCACAACAGCACTGGGCATCCGGGCTTTCCCAGAGACGGAACATCTCATGGCCCTCGGCCTCGGCAGAGCCTCTTTCCGAAAAGGCAAACGTCCGGCTCCTTCTCCCACAGGGAAGGGCCCAGCCCTGAAAGCTCTTGCTGCTCTTCCCCTTCCCAAGGCGCCCTACCTACAGCACAACAGCACTGGGCATCCGGGCTTTCCCAGACACGGAACATCTCATGGCCCTCGGCCTCGGCAGAGCCCCTTTCCGAAAAGGCAAACGTCCAGCTCCTTCTCCCACAGGGAAGGGCCCAGCCCTGAAAGCTCTTGCTGCTCTTCCCCTTCCCTTGCCGCCCTATCTACAGGCACAACAGCACTGGGGATGCGTGCTTTCCCAGAGACGGAACATCTCATGGCCCTCGGCCTCGGCAGAGCCTCTTTCCGAAAAGGCAAACGTCCGGCTCCTTCTCCCACAGGGAAGGGCCCAGCTCTGAAAGCTCTTGCTGCTCTTCCCCTTCCCTTGGTGCCCTACCTACAGGCACAACAGCACTGGGCATCCGGCCTTTCCCAGACACGGAACATCTCATGGCCCTCGGCCTCGACAGAGCCTCTTTCCGAAAAGGCAAACGTCCGGCTCCTTCGCCCACAGGGAAGGGCCCAGCCCTGAAAGCTCTTGCTGCTCTTCCCCTTCCCTTGGCTCCCTACCTACAGGCACAACAGCACTGGGCATCCGGGCTTTCCCAGACACGGAACATCTCATGGCCCTCGGCCTCGGCAGAGCCTCTTTCCGAAAAGGCAAACGTCCAGCTCCTTCTCCCACAGGGAAGGGCCCAGCCCTGAAAGCTCTTGCTGCTCTTCCCCTTCCCAAGGCGCCCTATCTACAGGCACAACAGCACTGGGCATCCGGGCTTTCCCAGACACGGAACATCTCATGGCCCTCGGTCTCGGCAGAGCCTCTTTCCGAAAAGGCAAACGTCCGGCTCCTTCTCCCACAGGGAAGGGCCCAGCCCTGAAAGCTCTTGCTGCTCTTCCCCTTCCCAAGGCGCCCTATCTACAGGCACAACAGCACTGGGCATCCGGGCTTTCCCAGAGACGGAACATCTCATGGCCCTCGGCCTCGGCAGAGCCTCTTTCCGAAAAGGCAAACGTCCGGCTCCTTCTCCCACAGGGAAGGGCCCAGCCCTGAAAGCTCTTGCTGCTCTTCCCCTTCCCTTGGCGCCCTATCTACAGGCACAACAGCACTGGGCATCCGGGCTTTCCCAGAGACGGAACATCTCATGGCCCTCGGCCTCGGCAGAGCCTCTTTCCGAAAAGGCAAACGTCCGGCTCCTTCTCCCACAGGGAAGGGCCCAGCCCTGAAAGCTCTTGCTGCTCCTCCCTTTCCCTTGGTGCCCTATCTACCGGCACAACAGCACTGGGCATCCATGCTTTCCCATAGACGGAACATCTCATGGCCCTCGGTCTCGGCAGAGCCTCTTTCCGAAAAGGCAAACGTCCGGCTCCTTCTCCCACAGGGAAGGGCCCAGCCCTGAAAGCTCTTGCTGCTCTTCCCCTTCCCAAGGCGCCCTATCTACAGGCACAACAGCACTGGGCATCCGGGCTTTCCCAGAGACGGAACATCTCATGGCCCTCGGCCTCGGCAGAGCCTCTTTCCGAAAAGGCAAACGTCCGGCTCCTTCTCCCACAGGGAAGGGCCCAGCCCTGAAAGCTCTTGCTGCTCTTCCCCTTCCCTTGGCGCCCTACCTACAGGCACAACAGCACTGGGCATCCGGCCTTTCCCAGACACGGAACATCTCATGGCCCTCGGCCTCGGCAGAGCCTCTTTCCGAAAAGGCAAACGTCTGTCTCCTTCTCCCACAGGGAAGGGCCCAGCCCTGAAAGCTCTTGCTGCTCTTCCCCTTCCCTTGGCGCCCTACCTACAGGCACAACAGCACTGGGGATGCGGGCTTTCCCAGAGACGGAACATCTCATGGCCCTCGGCCTCGGCAGAGCCTCTTTCCGAAAAGGCAAACGTCCGGCTCCTTCTCCCACAGGGAAGGGCCCAGCCCTGAAAGCTCTTGCTGCTCTTCCCCTTCCCAAGGCGCCCTACCTACAGGCACAACAGCACTGGGGATCCGGGCTTTCCCAGAGACGGAACATCTCATGGCCCTCGGCCTCGGCAGAGCCTCTTTCCGAAAAGGCAAACGTCCGGCTCCTTCTCCCACAGGGAAGGGCCCAGCCCTGAAAGCTCTTGCTGCTCTTCCCCTTCCCTTGGCGCCCTATCTACAGGCACAACAGCACTGGGCATCCGGGCTTTCCCAGAGACGGAACATCTCATGGCCCTCGGCCTCGGAAGAGCCTCTTTCCGAAAAGGCAAACGTCCAGCTCCTTCTCCCACAGGGAAGGGCCCAGCCCTGAAAGCTCCTGCTGCTCTTCCCCTTCCCTTGGCGCCCTACCTACAGGCACAACAGCACTGGGCATCCGGGCTTTCCCAGACACGGAACATCTCATGGCCCTCGGCCTCGGCAGAGCCTCTTTCCGAAAAGGCAAACGTCCGGCTCCTTCTCCCACAGGGAAGGGCCCAGCCCTGAAAGCTCTTGCTGCTCTTCCCCTTCCCTTGGCGCCCTACCTACAGGCACAACAGCACTGGGGATGCGTGCTTTCCCAGACACGGAACATCTCATGGCCCTCGGCATCGGCAGAGCCTCTTTCCGAAAAGGCAAACGTCCGGCTCCTTCTCCCACAGGGAAGGGCCCAGCCCTGAAAGCTCTTGCTGCTCTTCCCCTTCCCAAGGCGCCCTACCTACAGGCACAACAGCACTGGGCATCCGGGCTTTCCCAGACAAGGAACATCTCATGGCCCTCGGCCTCGGCAGAGCCTCTTTCCGAAAAGGCAAACGTCCGGCTCCTTCTCCCACAGGGAAGGGCCCAGCCCTGAAAGCTCTTGCTGCTCTTCCCCTTCCCAAGGCGCCCTACCTACAGGCACAACAGCACTGGGCATCCGGGCTTTCCCAGAGACGGAACATCTCATGGCCCTCGGCCTCGGCAGAGCCTCTTTCCGAAAAGGCAAACGTCCGGCTCCTTCTCCCACAGGGAAGGGCCCAGCCCTGAAAGCTCTTGCTGCTCTTCCCCTTCCCTTGGTGCCCTATGTACAGGCACAACAGCACTGGGCATCCGGGCTTTCCCAGACACGGAACATCTCATGGCCCTCGGCCTCGGCAGAGCCTCTTTCCGAAAAGGCAAACGTCCGGCTCCTTCTCCCACAGGGAAGGGCCCAGCCCTGAAAGCTCTTGCTGCTCTTCCCCTTCCCTTGGCGCCCTACCTACAGGCACAACAGCACTGGGCATCCGGGCTTTCCCAGACACGGAACATCTCATGGCCCTCGGCCTCGGCAGAGCCTCTTTCCGAAAAGGCAAACGTCCGGCTCCTTCTCCCACAGGGAAGGGCCCAGCCCTGAAAGCTCTTGCTGCTCTTCCCCTTCCCTTGGTGCCCTATGTACAGGCACAACAGCACTGGGCATCCGGGCTTTCCCAGACACGGAACATCTCTTGGCCCTCGGCCTCGGAAGAGCCTCTTTCTGAAAAGGCAAACGTCCGGCTCCTTCTCCCACAGGGAAGGGCCCAGCCCTGAAAGCTCTTGCTGCTCTTCCCCTTCCCTTGGTGCCCTATCTACAGGCACAACAGCACTGGGGATCCATGCTTTCCCAGACACGGAACATCTCATGGCCCTCGGTCTCGGCAGAGCCTCTTTCCGAAAAGGCAAACGTCCGGCTCCTTCTCCCACAGGGAAGGGCCCAGCCCTGAAAGCTCTTGCTGCTCTTCCCCTTCCCAAGGCGCCCTACCTACAGGCACAACAGCACTGGGGATGCGGGCTTTCCCAGACATGGAACATCTCATGGCCCTCGGCCTCGGCAGAGTCTCTTTCCGAAAAGGCAAACGTCCGGCTCCTTCTCCCACAGGGAAGGGCCCAGCCCTGAAAGTCCTTGCTGCTCTTCCCCTTCCCTTGGCGCCCTACCTACAGGCACAACAGCACTGGGCATCCGGGCTTTCCCAGACACGGAACATCTCATGGCCCTCGGCCTCGCCAGAGCCTCTTTCCGAAAAGGCAAACGTCCGGCTCCTTCTCCCACAGGGAAGGGCCCAGCCCTGAAAGCTCTTGCTGCTCTTCCCCTTCCCTTGGCGCCCTACCTACAGGCACAACAGCACTGGGCATCCGGCCTTTCCCAGACACGGAACATCTCATGGCCCTCGGCCTCGGCACAGCCTCTTTCCGAAAAGGCAAACGTCCGGCTCCTTCTCCCACAGGGAAGGGCCCAGCCCTGAAAGCTCTTGCTACTCTTCCCCTTCCCAAGGCGCCCTACCTACAGGCACAACAGCACTGGGCATCCGGGCTTTCCCAGACAAGGAACATCTCATGGCCCTCGGCCTCAGCAGAGCCTCTTTCCGAAAAGGCAAACGTCCGGCTCCTTCTCCCACAGGGAAGGGCCCAGCCCTGAAAGCTCTTGCTGCTCTTCCCCTTCCCTTGGCGCCCTATCTACAGGCACAACAGCACTAGGGATCCATGCTTTCCCACACACGGAACATCTCATGGCCCTCGGTCTCGGCAGAGCCTCTTTCCGAAAAGGCAAACGTCCGGCTCCTTCTCCCACAGGGAAGGGCCCAGCCCTGAAAGCTCTTGCTGCTCTTCCCCTTCCCTTGGCGCCCTATCTACAGGCACAACAGCACTGGGCATCCGGGCTTTCCCAGACACGGAACATCTCATGGCCCTCGGTCTCGGAAGAGCCTCTTTCTGAAAAGGCAAACGTCCGGCTCCTTCTCCCACAGGGAAGGGCCCAGCCCTGAAAGCTCTTGCTGCTCTTCCCCTTCCCTTGGCGCCCTATCTACAGGCACAACAGCACTGGGCATCCGGGCTTTCCCAGACAAGGAACATCTCATGGCCCTCGACCTCGGCAGAGCCTCTTTCCGAAAAGGCAAACGTCCGGCTCCTTCTCCCACAGGGAAGGGCCCAGCCCTGAAAGCTCTTGCTGCTCTTCCCCTTCCCTTGGCGCCCTACCTACCGGCACAACAGCACTGGGCATCCGTGCTTTCCCATAGACGGAACATCTCATGGCCCTCGGTCTCGGCAGAGCCTCTTTCCGAAAAGGCAAACGTCCGGCTCCTTCTCCCACAGGGAAGGGCCCAGCCCTGAAAGCTCTTGCTGCTCTTCCCCTTCCCAAGGCGCCCTACCTACAGGCACAACAGCACTGGGCATCCGGGCTTTCCCAGACAAGGAACATCTCATGGCCCTCGGCCTCGGCAGAGCCTCTTTCCGAAAAGGCAAACGTCCAGCTCCTTCTCCCACAGGGAAGGGCCCAGCCCTGAAAGCTCTTGCTGCTCTTCCCCTTCCCAAGGCGCCCTACCTACAGGCACAACAGCACTGGGCATCCGGGCTTTCCCAGACACGGAACATCTCATGGCCCTCGGCCTCAGCAGAGCCTCTTTCCGAAAAGGCAAACGTCCGGCTCCTTCTCCCACAGGGAAGGGCCCAGCCCTGAAAGCTCTTGCTGCTCTTCCCCTTCCCTTGGTGCCCTACCTACAGCACAACAGCACTGGTGATCCGGGCTTTCCCAGAGACGGAACATCTCATGGCCCTCGGCCTCGGCAGAGCCCCTTTCCGAAAAGGCAAACGTCCAGCTCCTTCTCCCACAGGGAAGGGCCCAGCCCTGAAAGCTCTTGCTGCTCTTCCCCTTCCCTTGCCGCCCTATCTACAGGCACAACAGCACTGGGGATGCGTGCTTTCCCAGAGACGGAACATCTCATGGCCCTCGGCCTCGGCAGAGCCTCTTTCCGAAAAGGCAAACGTCCGGCTCCTTCTCCCACAGGGAAGGGCCCAGCCCTGAAAGCTCTTGCTGCTCTTCCCCTTCCCTTGGCGCCCTATCTACAGGCACAACAGCACTGGGCATCCGGGCTTTCCCAGACAAGGAACATCTCATGGCCCTCGGCCTCGGCAGAGCCTCTTTCCGAAAAGGCAAACGTCCAGCTCCTTCTCCCACAGGGAAGGGCCCAGCCCTGAAAGCTCTTGCTGCTCTTCCCCTTCCCAAGGCGCCCTACCTACAGGCACAACAGCACTGGGCATCCGGGCTTTCCCAGAGACGGAACATCTCATGGCCCTCGGCCTCAGCAGAGCCTCTTTCCGAAAAGGCAAACGTCCGGCTCCTTCTCCCACAGGGAAGGGCCCAGCCCTGAAAGCTCTTGCTGCTCTTCCCCTTCCCAAGGTGCCCTACCTACAGCACAACAGCACTGGGCATCCGGGCTTTCCCAGACACGGAACATCTCATGGCCCTCGGCCTCGGCAGAGCCCCTTTCCGAAAAGGCAAACGTCCAGCTCCTTCTCCCACAGGGAAGGGCCCAGCCCTGAAAGCTCTTGCTGCTCTTCCCCTTCCCAAGGCGCCCTATCTACCGGCACAACAGCACTGGGCATCCGTGCTTTCCCATAGACGGAACATCTCATGGCCCTCGGTCTCGGCAGAGCCTCTTTCCGAAAAGGCAAACGTCCGGCTCCTTCTCCCACAGGGAAGGGCCCAGCCCTGAAAGCTCTTGCTGCTCTTCCCCTTCCCTTGGCGCCCTTCCTACAGGCACAACAGCACTGGGCATCCGGGCTTTCCCAGAGACGGAACATCTCATGGCCCTCGGCCTCGGCAGAGCCTCTTTCCGAAAAGGCAAACGTCCGGCTCCTTCTCCCACAGGGAAGGGCCCAGCCCTGAAAGCTCTTGCTGCTCTTCCCCTTCCCTTGGCGCCCTATCTACAGGCACAACAGCACTGGCCATCCGGGCTTTCCCAGAGACGGAACATCTCATGGCCCTCGGCCTCGGCAGAGCCTCTTTCCGAAAAGGCAAACGTCCGGCTCCTTCTCCCACAGGGAAGGGCCCAGCCCTGAAAGCTCTTGCTGCTCTTCCCTTTCCCTTGGTGCCCTATCTACCGGCACAACAGCACTGGGCATCCATGCTTTCCCATAGACGGAACATCTCATGGCCCTCGGTCTCGGCAGAGCCTCTTTCCGAAAAGGCAAACGTCCGGCTCCTTCTCCCACAGGGAAGGGCCCAGCCCTGAAAGCTCTTGCTGCTCTTCCCCTTCCCAAGGCGCCCTACCTACAGGCACAACAGCACTGGGCATCCGGGCTTTCCCAGACACGGAACATCTCATGGCCCTCGGCCTCGGCAGAGCCTCTTTCCGAAAAGGCAAACGTCCGGCTCCTTCTCCCACAGGGAAGGGCCCAGCCCTGAAAGCTCTTGCTGCTCTTCCCCTTCCCTTGGCGCCCTACCTACAGGCACAACAGCACTGGGCATCCGGGCTTTCCCAGACACGGAACATCTCATGGCCCTCGGCCTCGGCAGAGCCTCTTTCCGAAAAGGCAAACGTCTGTCTCCTTCTCCCACAGGGAAGGGCCCAGCCCTGAAAGCTCTTGCTGCTCTTCCCCTTCCCTTGGCGCCCTACCTACAGGCACAACAGCACTGGGGATGCGGGCTTTCCCAGAGACGGAACATCTCATGGCCCTCGGCCTCGGCAGAGCCTCTTTCCGAAAAGGCAAACGTCCGGCTCCTTCTCCCACAGGGAAGGGCCCAGCCCTGAAAGCTCTTGCTGCTCTTCCCCTTCCCAAGGCGCCCTACCTACAGGCACAACAGCACTGGGGATTCGGGATTTCCCAGACACGGAACATCTCATGGCCCTCGGCCTCGGCAGAGCCTCTTTCCGAAAAGGCAAACGTCCGGCTCCTTCTCCCACAGGGAAGGGCCCAGCCCTGAAAGCTCTTGCTGCTCTTCCCCTTCCCAAGGTGCCCTACCTACAGGCACAACAGCACTGGGCATCCGGGCTTTCCCAGACACGGAACATCTCATGGCCCTCGGCCTCGGCACAGCCTCTTTCCGAAAAGGCAAACGTCCGGCTCCTTCTCCCACAGGGAAGGGCCCAGCCCTGAAAGCTCTTGCTGCTCTTCCCCTTCCCTTGGTGCCCTATGTACAGGCACAACAGCACTGGGCATCCGGGCTTTCCCAGACACGGAACATCTCATGGCCCTCGGCCTCGGCAGAGCCTCTTTCCGAAAACGCAAACGTCCGGCTCCTTCTCCCACAGGGAAGGGCCCAGCCCTGAAAGCTCTTGCTGCTCTTCCCCTTCCCTTGGTGCCCTATGTACAGGCACAACAGCACTGGGCATCCGGGCTTTCCCAGACACGGAACATCTCTTGGCCCTCGGCCTCGGAAGAGCCTCTTTCTGAAAAGGCAAACGTCCGGCTCCTTCTCCCACAGGGAAGGGCCCAGCCCTGAAAGCTCTTGCTGCTCTTCCCCTTCCCTTGGTGCCCTATCTACAGGCACAACAGCACTGGGGATCCATGCTTTCCCAGACACGGAACATCTCATGGCCCTCGGTCTCGGCAGAGCCTCTTTCCGAAAAGGCAAACGTCCGGCTCCTTCTCCCACAGGGAAGGGCCCAGCCCTGAAAGCTCTTGCTGCTCTTCCCCTTCCCTTGGCGCCCTACCTACAGGCACAACAGCACTGGGCATCCGGGCTTTCCCAGAGACGGAACATCTCATGGCCCTCGGTCTCAGAAGAGCCTCTTTCTGAAAAGGCAAACGTCCGGCTCCTTCTCCCACAGGGAAGGGCCCAGCCCTGAAAGCTCTTGCTGCTCTTCCCCTTCCCTTGGTGCCCTATCTACCGGCACAACAGCACTGGGCATCCATGCTTTCCCAAAGACGGAACATCTCATGGCCCTCGGCCTCGGCAGAGCCTCTTTCCGAAAAGGCAAACGTCCGGCTCCTTCTCCCACAGGGAAGGGCCCAGCCCTGAAAGCTCTTGCTGCTCTTCCCCTTCCCTTGGCGCCCTACCTACAGGCACAACAGCACTGGGCATCCGGGCTTTCCCAGACACGGAACATCTCATGGCCCTCGGCCTCGGCAGAGCCTCTTTCCGAAAAGGCAAACGTCCGGCTCCTTCTCCCACAGGGAAGGGCCCAGCCCTGAAAGCTCTTGCTGCTCTTCCCCTTCCCTTGGCGCCCTACCTACAGGCACAACAGCACTGGCATGCGGGCTTTCCCAGACACGGAACATCTCATGGCCCTCGGCCTCGGCAGAGCCTCTTTCCGAAAAGGCAAACGTCCAGCTCCTTCTCCCACAGGGAAGGGCCCAGCCCTGAAAGCTCTTGCTGCTCTTCCCCTTCCCAAGGCGCCCTACCTACAGGCACAACAGCACTGGGCATCCGTGCTTTCCCAGAGACGGAACATCTCATGGCCCTCGGCCTCGGCAGAGCCTCTTTCCGAAAAGGCAAACGTCCGGCTCCTTCTCCCACAGGGAAGGGCCCAGCCCTGAAAGCTCTTGCTGCTCTTCCACTTCCCAAGGCGCCCTACCTACAGCACAACAGCACTGGGCATCCGGGCTTTCCCAGACACGGAACATCTCATGGCCCTCGGCCTCGGCAGAGCCTCTTTCCGAAAAGGCAAACGTCCGGCTCCTTCTCCCACAGGGAAGGGCCCAGCCCTGAAAGCTCTTGCTGCTCTTCCCCTTCCCTAGGCGCCCTACCTACAGGCACAACAGCACTGGGCATCCGGGCTTTCCCAGACACGGAACATCTCATGGCCCTCGGCCTCGGCAGAGCCTCTTTCCGAAAAGGCAAACGTCCGGCTCCTTCTCCCACAGGGAAGGGCCCAGCCCTGAAAGCTCTTGCTGCTCTTCCCCTTCCCTTGGCGCCCTACCTACAGGCACAACAGCACTGGGCATCCGGCCTTTCCCAGACACGGAACATCTCATGGCCCTCGGCCTCGGCACAGCCTCTTTCCGAAAAGGCAAACGTCCGGCTCCTTCTCCCACAGGGAAGGGCCCAGCCCTGAAAGCTCTTGCTGCTCTTCCCCTTCCCTTGGTGCCCTATGTACAGGCACAACAGCACTGGGCATCCGGGCTTTCCCAGACACGGAACATCTCATGGCCCTCGGCCTCGGCAGAGCCTCTTTCCGAAAAGGCAAACGTCCGGCTCCTTCTCCCACAGGGAAGGGCCCAGCCCTGAAAGCTCTTGCTGCTCTTCCCCTTCCCTTGGCGCCCTATCTACAGGCACAACAGCACTGGGCATCCGGGCTTTCCCAGAGACGGAACATCTCATGGCCCTCGGCATCGGCAGAGCCTCTTTCCGAAAAGGCAAACGTCCGGCTCCTTCTCCCACAGGGAAGGGCCCAGCCCTGAAAGCTCTTGCTGCTCTTCCCCTTCCCAAGGCGCCCTACCTACAGGCACAACAGCACTGGGCATCCGGCCTTTCCCAGACACGGAACATCTCATGGCCCTCGGCCTCGGCAGAGCCTCTTTCCGAAAAGGCAAACGTCCGGCTCCTTCTCCCACAGGGAAGGGCCCAGCCCTGAAAGCTCTTGCTGCTCTTCCCCTTCCCAAGGCGCCCTATCTACAGGCACAACAGCACTGGGCATCCGGGCTTTCCCAGACACGGAACATCTCATGGCCCTAGGCCTCGGCAGAGCCTCTTTCCGAAAAGGCAAACGTCCGGCTCCTTCTCCCACAGGGAAGGGCCCAGCCCTGAAAGCTCTTGCTACTCTTCCCCTTCCCAAGGCGCCCTTCCTACAGGCACAACAGCACTGGGCATCCGGGCTTTCCCAGAGACGGAACATCTCATGGCCCTCGGCCTCGGCAGAGCCTCTTTCCGAAAAGGCAAACGTCCGGCTCCTTCTCCCACAGGGAAGGGCCCAGCCCTGAAAGCTCTTGCTGCTCTTCCCCTTCCCAAGGCGCCCTATCTACAGGCACAACAGCACTGGGCATCCGTGCTTTCCCAGAGACAGAACATCTCATGGCCCTCGGCCTCGGCAGAGCCTCCTTCCGAAAAGGCAAACGTCCGGCTCCTTCTCCCACAGGGAAGGGCCCAGCCCTGAAAGCTCTTGCTGCTCTTCCCCTTCCCAAGGCGCCCTATCTACAGGCACAACAGCACTGGGCATCCGGGCTTTCCCAGAGACGGAACATCTCATGGCCCTCGGCCTCGGCAGAGCCTCTTTCCGAAAAGGCAAACGTCCGGCTCCTTCTCCCACAGGGAAGGGCCCAGCCCTGAAAGCTCTTGCTGCTCTTCCCCTTCCCAAGGCGCCCTACCTACAGGCACAACAGCACTGGGCATCCGGGCTTTCCCAGAGACGGAACATCTCATGGCCCTCGGCATCGGCAGAGCCTCTTTCCGAAAAGGCAAACGTCCGGCTCCTTCTCCCACAGGGAAGGGCCCAGCCCTGAAAGCTCTTGCTGCTCTTCCCCTTCCCTTGGCACCCTTCCTACAGGCACAACAGCACTGGGCATCCGGGCTTTCCCAGACAAGGAACATCTCATGGCCCTCGGCCTCGGAAGAGCCTCTTTCCGAAAAGGCAAACGTCCGGCTCCTTCTCCCACAGGGAAGGGCCCAGCCCTGAAAGCTCTTGCTGCTCTTCCCCTTCCCTTGGCGCCCTATCTACAGGCACAACAGCACTGGGCATCCGGGCTTTCCCAGACACGGAACATCTCATGGCCCTCGGCATCGGCAGAGCCTCTTTCCGAAAAGGCAAACGTCCGGCTCCTTCTCCCACAGGGAAGGGCCCAGCCCTGAAAGCTCTTGCTGCTGTTTCCCTTTTCTTGGTGCCCTATCTACAGGCACAACAGCACTGGGGATGCGGGCTTTCCCAGAGACGGAACATCTCATGGCCCTCGGCCTCGGCAGAGCCTCTTTCCGAAAAGGCAAACGTCCGGCTCCTTCGCCCACAGGGAAGGGCCCAGCCCTGAAAGCTCTTGCTGCTCTTCCCCTTCCCTTGGCGCCCTACCTACAGGAACAACAGCACTGGGCATCCGGGCTTTCCCAGACACGGAACATCTCATGGCCCTCGGCCTCGGCAGAGCCTCTTTCCGAAAAGGCAAACGTCCGGCTCCTTCTCCCACAGGGAAGGGCCCAGCCCTGAAAGCTCTTGCTGCTCTTCCCCTTCCCTTGGCGCCCTATCTACAGGCACAACACCACTGGGGATCCATGCTTTCACAGACACGGAACATCTCATGGCCCTCGTCCTCGGCAGAGCCTCTTTCCGAAAAGGCAAACGTCCGGCTCCTTCTCCCACAGGGAAGGGCCCAGCCCTGAAAGCTCTTGCTGCTCTTCCCTTTCCCTTGGTGCCCTACCTACAGGCACAACAGCACTGGGCATCCGGGCTTTCCCAGACAAGGAACATCTCATGGCCCTCGGCCTCGGCAGAGCCTCTTTCCGAAAAGGCAAACGTCCGGCTCCTTCTCCCACAGGGAAGGGCCCAGCCCTGAAAGCTCTTGCTGCTCTTCCCCTTCCCTTGGTGCCCTATCTACAGGCACAACAGCACTGGGCATCCGTGCTTTCCCAGAGACAGAACATCTCATGGCCCTCGGCCTCGGCAGAGCCTCTTTCCGAAAAGGCAAACGTCCGGCTCCTTCTCCCACAGGGAAGGGCCCAGCCCTGAAAGCTCTTGCTGCTCTTCCCCTTCCCAAGGCGCCCTATCTACAGGCACAACAGCACTGGGCATCCGGGCTTTCCCAGACACGGAACATCTCATGGCCCTCGGCCTCGGCAGAGCCTCTTTCCGAAAAGGCAAACGTCCGGCTCCTTCTCCCACAGGGAAGGGCCCAGCCCTGAAAGCTCTTGCTGCTCTTCCCCTTCCCAAGGCGCCCTACCTACAGGCACAACAGCACTGGGCATCCGGGCTTTCCCAGACACGGAACATCTCATGGCCCTCGGCCTCGGCAGAGCCTCTTTCCGAAAAGGCAAACGTCCGGCTCCTTCTCCCACAGGGAAGGGCCCAGCCCTGAAAGCTCTTGCTGCTCTTCCCCTTCCCAAGGCGCCCTATCTACAGGCACAACAGCACTGGGCATCCGGCCTTTCCCAGACACGGAACATCTCATGGCCCTCGGCCTCGGCAGAGCCTCTTTCCGAAAAGGCAAACGTCCGGCTCCTTCTCCCACAGGGAAGGGCCCAGACCTGAAAGCTCTTGCTGCTCTTCCCCTTCCCTTGGCGCCCTACCTACAGGCACAACAGCACTGGGGATCCGGGCTTCCCCAGACACGGAACATCTCATGGCCCTCGGCCTCGGCAGAGCCTCTTTCCGAAAAGGCAAACGTCCGGCTCCTTCTCCCACAGGGAAGGGCCCAGCCCTGAAAGCTCTTGCTGCTCTTCCCCTTCCCAAGGCGCCCTACCTACAGGCACAACAGCACTGGGCATCCGGGCTTTCCCAGACAAGGAACATCTCATGGCCCTCATCCTCGGCAGAGCCTCTTTCCGAAAAGGCAAACGTCCGGCTCCTTCTCCCACAGGGAAGGGCCCAGCCCTGAAAGCTCTTGCTGCTCTTCCCCTTCCCTTGGCGCCCTATCTACAGGCACAACAGCACTGGGCATCCGGGCTTTCCCAGACACGGAACATCTCTTGGCCCTCGGCCTCGGCAGAGCCTCTTTCCGAAAAGGCAAACGTCCGGCTCCTTCTCCCACAGGGAAGGGCCCAGCCCTGAAAGCTCTTGCTGCTCTTCCCCTTCCCTTGGCGCCCTATCTACAGGCACAACAGCACTGGGCATCCGGGCTTTCCCAGACACGGAACATCTCATGGCCCTCGGCCTCGGCAGAGCCTCTTTCCGAAAAGGCAAACGTCCGGCTCCTTCTCCCACAGGGAAGGGCCCAGCCCTGAAAGCTCTTGCTGCTCTTCCCCTTCCCTCGGCGCCCTACCTACAGGCACAACAGCACTGCGCATCCGGGCTTTCCCAGAGACGGAACATCTCATGGCCCTCGGCCTCGGCAGAGCCTCTTTCCGAAAAGGCAAACGTCCGGCTCCTTCTCCCACAGGGAAGGGCCCAGCCCTGAAAGCTCTTGCTGCTCTTCCCCTTCCCTTGGCTCCCTACCTACAGGCACAACAGCACTGGGCATCCGGGCTTTCCCAGACACGGAACATCTCATGGCCCTCAGCCTCGGCAGAGCCTCTTTCCGAAAAGGCAAACGTCCGGCTCCTTCTCCCACAGGGAAGGGCCCAGCCCTGAAAGCTCTTGCTGCTCTTCCCCTTCCCTTGGCGCCCTATCTACAGGCACAACAGCACTGGGCATCCGGGCTTTCCCAGAGACGGAACATCTCATGGCCCTCATCCTCGGCAGAGCCTCTTTCCGAAAAGGCAAACGTCCGGCTCCTTCTCCCACAGGGAAGGGCCCAGCCCTGAAAGCTCTTGCTGCTCTTCCCCTTCCCTTGGCGCCCTTCCTACAGGCACAACAGCACTGGGCATCCGGGCTTTCCCAGAGACGGAACATCTCATGGCTCTCGGCCTCGGCAGAGCCTCTTTCCGAAAAGGCAAACGTCCGGCTCCTTCTCCCACAGGGAAGGGCCCAGCCCTGAAAGCTCTTGCTGCTCTTCCCCTTCCCTTGGCGCCCTACCTACAGGCACAACAGCACTGGGGATGCGGGCTTTCCCAGAGACGGAACATCTCATGGCCCTCGGCCTCGGCAGAGCCTCTTTCCGAAAAGGCAAACGTCCGGCTCCTTCTCCCACAGGGAAGGGCCCAGCCCTGAAAGCTCTTGCTGCTCTTCCCCTTCCCAAGGCGCCCTACCTACAGGCACAACAGCACTGGGGATTCGGGCTTTCCCAGACACGGAACATCTCATGGCCCTCGGCCTCGGCAGAGCCTCTTTCCGAAAAGGCAAACGTCCGGCTCCTTCTCCCACAGGGAAGGGCCCAGCCCTGAAAGCTCTTGCTGCTCTTCCCCTTCCCTTGGCGCCCTATCTACAGGCACAACAGCACTGGGCATCCGGGCTTTCCCAGAGACGGAACATCTCATGGCCCTCGGCCTCGGCAGAGCCTCTTTCCGAAAAGGCAAACGTCCAGCTCCTTCTCCCACAGGGAAGGGCCCAGCCCTGAAAGCTGTTCCTGCTCTTCCCCTTCCCTTGGCGCCCTACCTACAGGCACAACAGCACTGGGCATCCGGGCTTTCCCAGAGACGGAACATCTCATGGCCCTCGGCCTCGGCAGAGCCTCTTTCCGAAAAGGCAAACGTCCGGCTCCTTCTCCCACAGGGAAGGACCCAGCCCTGAAAGCTCTTGCTGCTCTTCCCCTTCCCTTGGCGCCCTACCTACAGGCACAACAGCACTGGGCATCCGGGCTTTCCCAGACACGGAACATCTCATGGCCCTCGGCCTCGGCAGAGCCTCTTTCCGAAAAGGCAAACGTCCGGCTCCTTCTCCCACAGGGAAGGGCCCAGCCCTGAAAGCTCTTGCTGCTCTTCCCCTTCCCTTGGCGCCCTACCTACAGGCACAACAGCACTGGGGATGCGTGCTTTCCCAGACACGGAACATCTCATGGCCCTCGGCATCGGCAGAGCCTCTTTCCGAAAAGGCAAACGTCCGGCTCCTTCTCCCACAGGGAAGGGCCCAGCCCTGAAAGCTCTTGCTGCTCTTCCCCTTCCCAAGGCGCCCTACCTACAGGCACAACAGCACTGGGCATCCGGGCTTTCCCAGACAAGGAACATCTCATGGCCCTCGGCCTCGGCAGAGCCTCTTTCCGAAAAGGCAAACGTCCGGCTCCTTCTCCCACAGGGAAGGGCCCAGCCCTGAAAGCTCTTGCTGCTCTTCCCCTTCCCTTGGCGCCCTATCTACAGGCACAACAGCACTGGGCATCCGGGCTTTCCCAGAGACGGAACATCTCATGGCCCTCGGCCTCGGCAGAGCCTCTTTCCGAAAAGGCAAACGTCCGGCTCCTTCTCCCACAGGGAAGGGCCCAGCCCTGAAAGCTCTTGCTGCTCTTCCCCTTCCCTTGGTGCCCTATGTACAGGCACAACAGCACTGGGCATCCGGGCTTTCCCAGACACGGAACATCTCATGGCCCTCGGCCTCGGCAGAGCCTCTTTCCGAAAAGGCAAACGTCCGGCTCCTTCTCCCACAGGGAAGGGCCCAGCCCTGAAAGCTCTTGCTGCTCTTCCCCTTCCCTTGGCGCCCTACCTACAGGCACAACAGCACTGGGCATCCGGGCTTTCCCAGACACGGAACATCTCATGGCCCTCGGCCTCGGCAGAGCCTCTTTCCGAAAAGGCAAACGTCCGGCTCCTTCTCCCACAGGGAAGGGCCCAGCCCTGAAAGCTCTTGCTGCTCTTCCCCTTCCCTTGGTGCCCTATGTACAGGCACAACAGCACTGGGCATCCGGGCTTTCCCAGACACGGAACATCTCATGGCCCTCGGCCTCGGCAGAGCCTCTTTCCGAAAAGGCAAACGTCCGGCTCCTTCTCCCACAGGGAAGGGCCCAGCCCTGAAAGCTCTTGCTGCTCTTCCCCTTCCCTTGGTGCCCTATCTACAGGCACAACAGCACTGGGGATCCATGCTTTCCCAGACACGGAACATCTCATGGCCCTCGGTCTCGGCAGAGCCTCTTTCCGAAAAGGCAAACGTCCGGCTCCTTCTCCCACAGGGAAGGGCCCAGCCCTGAAAGCTCTTGCTGCTCTTCCCCTTCCCTTGGCGCCCTACCTACAGGCACAACAGCACTGGGCATCCGGGCTTTCCCAGAGACGGAACATCTCATGGCCCTCGGTCTCAGAAGAGCCTCTTTCTGAAAAGGCAAACGTCCGGCTCCTTCTCCCACAGGGAAGGGCCCAGCCCTGAAAGCTCTTGCTGCTCTTCCCCTTCCCTTGGTGCCCTATCTACCGGCACAACAGCACTGGGCATCCATGCTTTCCCAAAGACGGAACATCTCATGGCCCTCGGCCTCGGCAGAGCCTCTTTCCGAAAAGGCAAACGTCCGGCTCCTTCTCCCACAGGGAAGGGCCCAGCCCTGAAAGCTCTTGCTGCTCTTCCCCTTCCCTTGGCGCCCTACCTACAGGCACAACAGCACTGGGCATCCGGGCTTTCCCAGACACGGAACATCTCATGGCCCTCGGCCTCGGCAGAGCCTCTTTCTGAAAAGGCAAACGTCCGGCTCCTTCTCCCACAGGGAAGGGCCCAGCCCTGAAAGCTCTTGCTGCTCTTCCCCTTCCCTTGGCGCCCTACCTACAGGCACAACAGCACTGGCATGCGGGCTTTCCCAGACACGGAACATCTCATGGCCCTCGGCCTCGGCAGAGCCTCTTTCCGAAAAGGCAAACGTCCGGCTCCTTCTCCCACAGGGAAGGGCCCAGCCCTGAAAGCTCTTGCTGCTCTTCCCCTTCCCAAGGCGCCCTACCTACAGGCACAACAGCACTGGGCATCCGTGCTTTCCCAGAGACGGAACATCTCATGGCCCTCGGCCTCGGCAGAGCCTCTTTCCGAAAAGGCAAACGTCCGGCTCCTTCTCCCACAGGGAAGGGCCCAGCCCTGAAAGCTCTTGCTGCTCTTCCCCTTCCCTTGGCGCCCTACCTACAGCACAACAGCACTGGGCATCCGGGCTTTCCCAGACACGGAACATCTCATGGCCCTCGGCCTCGGCAGAGCCTCTTTCCGAAAAGGCAAACGTCCGGCTCCTTCTCCCACAGGGAAGGGCCCAGCCCTGAAAGCTCTTGCTGCTCTTCCCCTTCCCTAGGCGCCCTACCTACAGGCACAACAGCACTGGGCATCCGGGCTTTCCCAGACACGGAACATCTCATGGCCCTCGGCCTCGGCAGAGCCTCTTTCCGAAAAGGCAAACGTCCGGCTCCTTCTCCCACAGGGAAGGGCCCAGCCCTGAAAGCTCTTGCTGCTCTTCCCCTTCCCTTGGCGCCCTACCTACAGGCACAACAGCACTGGGCATCCGGCCTTTCCCAGACACGGAACATCTCATGGCCCTCGGCCTCGGCACAGCCTCTTTCCGAAAAGGCAAACGTCCGGCTCCTTCGCCCACAGGGAAGGGCCCAGCCCTGAAAGCTCTTGCTGCTCTTCCCCTTCCCTTGGCGCCCTACCTACAGGCACAACAGCACTGGGCATCCGGGCTTTCCCAGACACGGAACATCTCATGGCCCTCGGCCTCGGCAGAGCCTCTTTCCGAAAAGGCAAACGTGCGGCTCCTTCTCCCATAGGGAAGGGCCCAGCCCTGAAAGCTCTTGCTGCTCTTCCCCTTCCCTTGGTGCCCTATCTACCGGCACAACAGCACTGGGGATCCATGCTTTCCCATAGACGGAACATCTCATGGCCCTCGGTCTCGGCAGAGCCTCTTTCCGAAAAGGCAAACGTCCGGCTCCTTCTCCCACAGGGAAGGGCCCAGCCCTGAAAGCTCTTGCTGCTCTTCCCCTTCCCAAGGCGCCCTATCTACAGGCACAACAGCACTGGGGATGCGGGCTTTCCCAGAGACGGAACATCTCATGGCCCTCGGCCTCGGCAGAGCCTCTTTCCGAAAAGGCAAACGTCCGGCTCCTTCTCCCACAGGGAAGGGCCCAGCCCTGAAAGCTCTTGCTGCTCTTCCCCTTCCCAAGGCGCCCTACCTACAGGCACAACAGCACTGGGCATCCGGGCTTTCCCAGAGACGGAACATCTCATGGCCCTCGGCCTCGGCAGAGCCTCCTTCCGAAAAGGCAAACGTCCGGCTCCTTCTCCCACAGGGAAGGGCCCAGCCCTGAAAGCTCTTGCTGCTCTTCCCCTTCCCAAGGCGCCCTATCTACAGGCACAACAGCACTGGGCATCCGGGCTTTCCCAGAGACGGAACATCTCATGGCCCTCGGCCTCGGCAGAGCCTCTTTCCGAAAAGGCAAACGTCCGGCTCCTTCTCCCACAGGGAAGGGCCCAGCCCTGAAAGCTCTTGCTGCTCTTCCCCTTCCCAAGGCGCCCTACCTACAGGCACAACAGCACTGGGCATCCGGGCTTTCCCAGACACGGAACATCTCTTGGCCCTCGGCCTCGGCAGAGCCTCTTTCCGAAAAGGCAAACGTCCGGCTCCTTCTCCCACAGGGAAGGGCCCAGCCCTGAAAGCTCTTGCTGCTCTTCCCCTTCCCAAGGCGCCCTACCTACAGGCACAACAGCACTGGGCATCCGGGCTTTCCCAGAGACAGAACATCACATGGCCCTCGGCCTCGGCAGAGCCTCTTTCCAAAAAGGCAAACGTCCGGCTCCTTCTCCCACAGGGAAGGGCCCAGCCCTGAAAGCTCTTGCTGCTCTTCCCCTTCCCTTGGCGCCCTATCTACAGGCACAACAGCACTGGGCATCCGGGCTTTCCCAGACACGGAACATCTCATGGCCCTCGGCCTCGGCACAGCCTCTTTCCGAAAAGGCAAACGTCCGGCTCCTTCTCCCACAGGGAAGGGCCCAGCCCTGAAAGCTCTTGCTGCTCTTCCCCTTCCCTTGGCGCCCTACCTACAGGCACAACAGCACTGGGCATCCGGGCTTTCCCAGACACGGAACATCTCATGGCCCTCGGCCTCGGCAGAGCCTCTTTCCGAAAAGGCAAACGTCCGGCTCCTTCTCCCACAGGGAAGGGCCCAGCCCTGAAAGCTCTTGCTGCTCTTCCCCTTCCCTTGGCGCCCTATCTACAGGCACAACAGCACTGGGCATCCGGGCTTTCCCAGACACGGAACATCTCATGGCCCTCGGCCTCGGCACAGCCTCTTTCCGAAAAGGCAAACGTCCGGCTCCTTCTCCCACAGGGAAGGGCCCAGCCCTGAAAGCTCTTGCTGCTCTTCCCCTTCCCTTGGCGCCCTACCTACAGGCACAACAGCACTGGGCATCCGGGCTTTCCCAGAGACGGAACATCTCATGGCCCTCGGCCTCGGCAGAGCCTCTTTCCGAAAAGGCAAACGTCCGGCTCCTTCTCCCACAGGGAAGGGCCCAGCCCTGAAAGCTCTTGCTGCTCTTCCCCTTCCCTTGGCGCCCTATCTACAGGCACAACAGCACTGGGCATCCGGGCTTTCCCAGACACGGAACATCTCATGGCCCTCGTCCTCGGCAGAGCCTCTTTCCGAAAAGGCAAACGTCCGGCTCCTTCTCCCACAGGGAAGGGCCCAGCCCTGAAAGCTCTTGCTGCTCTTCCCCTTCCCAAGGCGCCCTTCCTACAGGCACAACAGCACTGGGCATCCGGGCTTTCCCAGAGACGGAACATCTCATGGCCCTCGGCCTCGGCAGAGCCTCTTTCCGAAAAGGCAAACGTCCGGCTCCTTCTCCCACAGGGAAGGGCCCAGCCCTGAAAGCTCTTGCTGCTCTTCCCCTTCCCTTGGCGCCCTATCTACAGGCACAACAGCACTGGGCATCCGTGCTTTCCCAGAGACAGAACATCTCATGGCCCTCGGCCTCGGCAGAGCCTCCTTCCGAAAAGGCAAACGTCCGGCTCCTTCTCCCACAGGGAAGGGCCCAGCCCTGAAAGCTCTTGCTGCTCTTCCCCTTCCCAAGGCGCCCTATCTACAGGCACAACAGCACTGGGCATCCGGGCTTTCCCAGAGACGGAACATCTCATGGCCCTCGGCCTCGGCAGAGCCTCTTTCCGAAAAGGCAAACGTCCGGCTCCTTCTCCCACAGGGAAGGGCCCAGCCCTGAAAGCTCTTGCTGCTCTTCCCCTTCCCAAGGCGCCCTACCTACAGGCACAACAGCACTGGGCATCCGGGCTTTCCCAGAGACGGAACATCTCATGGCCCTCGGCATCGGCAGAGCCTCTTTCCGAAAAGGCAAACGTCCGGCTCCTTCTCCCACAGGGAAGGGCCCAGCCCTGAAAGCTCTTGCTGCTCTTCCCCTTCCCTTGGCACCCTTCCTACAGGCACAACAGCACTGGGCATCCGGGCTTTCCCAGACAAGGAACATCTCATGGCCCTCGGCCTCGGAAGAGCCTCTTTCCGAAAAGGCAAACGTCCGGCTCCTTCTCCCACAGGGAAATGCCCAGCCCTGAAAGCTCTTGCTGCTCTTCCCCTTCCCTTGGCGCCCTTCCTACAGGCACAACAGCACTGGGCATCCGGGCTTTCCCAGAGACGGAACATCTCATGGCCCTCATCCTCGGCAGAGCCTCTTTCCGAAAAGGCAAACGTCCGGCTCCTTCTCCCACAGGGAAGGGCCCAGCCCTGAAAGCTCTTGCTGCTCTTCCCCTTCCCAAGGCGCCCTATCTACAGGCACAACAGCACTGGGGATCCAGGCTTTCCCAGACACGGAACATCTCATGGCCCTCGGCCTCGGCAGAGCCTCTTTCCGAAAAGGCAAACGTCCGGCTCCTTCTCCCACAGGGAAGGGCCCAGCCCTGAAAGCTCTTGCTGCTCTTCCCCTTCCCTTGGCGCCCTACCTACAGGCACAACAGCACTGGGCATCCGGGCTTTCCCAGACACGGAACATCTCATGGCCCTCGGCCTCGGCAGAGCCTCTTTCCGAAAAGGCAAACGTCCGGCTCCTTCTCCCACAGGGAAGGGCCCAGCCCTGAAAGCTCTTGCTGCTCTTCCCCTTCCCTTGGCGCCCTATCTACAGGCACAACAGCACTGGGCATCCGGGCTTTCCCAGAGACGGAACATCTCATGGCCCTCGGCATCGGCAGAGCCTCTTTCCGAAAAGGCAAACGTCCGGCTCCTTCTCCCACAGGGAAGGGCCCAGCCCTGAAAGCTCTTGCTGCTGTTTCCCTTTTCTTGGTGCCCTATCTACAGGCACAACAGCACTGGGGATGCGGGCTTTCCCAGAGACGGAACATCTCATGGCCCTCGGCCTCGGCAGAGCCTCTTTCCGAAAAGGCAAATGTCCGGCTCCTTCGCCCACAGGGAAGGGCCCAGCCCTGAAAGCTCTTGCTGCTCTTCCCCTTCCCTTGGCGCCCTACCTACAGGCACAACAGCACTGGGCATCCGGGCTTTCCCAGACACGGAACATCTCATGGCCCTCGGCCTCGGCAGAGCCTCTTTCCGAAAAGGCAAACGTCCGGCTCCTTCTCCCACAGGGAAGGGCCCAGCCCTGAAAGCTCTTGCTGCTCTTCCCCTTCCCTTGGCGCCCTATCTACAGGCACAACAGCACTGGGGATCCATGCTTTCACAGACACGGAACATCTCATGGCCCTCGTCCTCGGCAGAGCCTCTTTCCGAAAAGGCAAACGTCCGGCTCCTTCTCCCACAGGGAAGGGCCCAGCCCTGAAAGCTCTTGCTGCTCTTCCCTTTCCCTTGGTGCCCTACCTACAGGCACAACAGCACTGGGCATCCGGGCTTTCCCAGACAAGGAACATCTCATGGCCCTCGGCCTCGGCAGAGCCTCTTTCCGAAAAGGCAAACGTCCGGCTCCTTCTCCCACAGGGAAGGGCCCAGCCCTGAAAGCTCTTGCTGCTCTTCCCCTTCCCTTGGTGCCCTATCTACAGGCACAACAGCACTGGGCATCCGGGCTTTCCCAGAGACAGAACATCTCATGGCCCTCGGCCTCGGCAGAGCCTCTTTCCGAAAAGGCAAACGTCCGGCTCCTTCTCCCACAGGGAAGGGCCCAGCCCTGAAAGCTCTTGCTGCTCTTCCCCTTCCCAAGGCGCCCTACCTACAGGCACAACAGCACTGGGCATCCGGGCTTTCCCAGAGACGGAACATCTCATGGCCCTCGGCATCGGCAGAGCCTCTTTCCGAAAAGGCAAACGTCCGGCTCCTTCTCCCACAGGGAAGGGCCCAGCCCTGAAAGCTCTTGCTGCTCTTCCCCTTCCCTTGGCGCCCTACCTACAGGCACAACAGCACTGGGCATCCGGGCTTTCCCAGACACGGAACATCTCATGGCCCTCGGCCTGGGCAGAGCCTCTTTCCGAAAAGGCAAACGTCCGGCTCCTTCTCCCACAGGGAAGGGCCCAGCCCTGAAAGCTCTTGCTGCTCTTCCCCTTCCCTTGGCGCCCTATCTACAGGCACAACAGCACTGGGCATCCGGGCTTTCCCAGACACGGAACATCTCATGGCCCTCGGCCTGGGCAGAGCCTCTTTCCGAAAAGGCAAACGTCCGGCTCCTTCTCCCACAGGGAAGGGCCCAGCCCTGAAAGCTCTTGCTGCTCTTCCCCTTCCCTTGGCGCCCTACCTACAGGCACAACAGCACTGGGCATCCGGGCTTTCCCAGACACGGAACATCTCATGGCCCTCGGCCTCGGCAGAGCCTCTTTCCGAAAAGGCAAACGTCCGGCTCCTTCTCCCACAGGGAAGGGCCCAGCCCTGAAAGCTTTTGCTGCTCTTCCCCTTCCCAAGGCGCCCTACCTACAGGCACAACAGCACTGGGCATCCGGGCTTTCCCAGACAAGGAACATCTCATGGCCCTCATCCTCGGCAGAGCCTCTTTCCGAAAAGGCAAACGTCCGGCTCCTTCTCCCACAGGGAAGGGCCCAGCCCTGAAAGCTCTTGCTGCTCTTCCCCTTCCCAAGGCGCCCTATCTACAGGCACAACAGCACTGGGCATCCGTGCTTTCCCAGACACGGAACATCTCTTGGCCCTCGGCCTCGGCAGAGCCTCTTTCCGAAAAGGCAAACGTCCGGCTCCTTCTCCCACAGGGAAGGGCCCAGCCCTGAAAGCTCTTGCTGCTCTTCCCCTTCCCTTGGCGCCCTATCTACAGGCACAACAGCACTGGGCATCCGGGCTTTCCCAGACACGGAACATCTCATGGCCCTCGGCCTCGGCAGAGCCTCTTTCCGAAAAGGCAAACGTCCGGCTCCTTCTCCCACAGGGAAGGGCCCAGCCCTGAAAGCTCTTGCTGCTCTTCCCCTTCCCTTGGCGCCCTACCTACAGGCACAACAGCACTGCGCATCCGGGCTTTCCCAGAGACGGAACATCTCATGGCCCTCGGCCTCGGCAGAGCCTCTTTCCGAAAAGGCAAACGTCCGGCTCCTTCTCCCACAGGGAAGGGCCCAGCCCTGAAAGCTCTTGCTGCTCTTCCCCTTCCCAAGGCGCCCTACCTACAGGCACAACAGCACTGGGCATCCGGGCTTTCCCAGACACGGAACATCTCATGGCCCTCGGCCTCGGCAGAGCCTCTTTCCGAAAAGGCAAACGTCCGGCTCCTTCTCCCACAGGGAAGGGCCCAGCCCTGAAAGCTCTTGCTGCTCTTCCCCTTCCCTTGGCGCCCTATCTACAGGCACAACAGCACTGGGGATCCATGCTTTCACAGACACGGAACATCTCATGGCCCTCGTCCTCGGCAGAGCCTCTTTCCGAAAAGGCAAACGTCCGGCTCCTTCTCCCACAGGGAAGGGCCCAGCCCTGAAAGCTCTTGCTGCTCTTCCCTTTCCCTTGGTGCCCTACCTACAGGCACAACAGCACTGGGCATCCGGGCTTTCCCAGACAAGGAACATCTCATGGCCCTCGGCCTCGGCAGAGCCTCTTTCCGAAAAGGCAAACGTCCGGCTCCTTCTCCCACAGGGAAGGGCCCAGCCCTGAAAGCTCTTGCTGCTCTTCCCCTTCCCAAGGCGCCCTACCTACAGGCACAACAGCACTGGGCATCCGGGCTTTCCCAGACAAGGAACATCTCATGGCCCTCATCCTCGGCAGAGCCTCTTTCCGAAAAGGCAAACGTCCGGCTCCTTCTCCCACAGGGAAGGGCCCAGCCCTGAAAGCTCTTGCTGCTCTTCCCCTTCCCTTGCCGCCCTATCTACAGGCACAACAGCACTGGGCATCCGTGCTTTCCCAGACACGGAACATCTCTTGGCCCTCGGCCTCGGCAGAGCCTCTTTCCGAAAAGGCAAACGTCCGGCTCCTTCTCCCACAGGGAAGGGCCCAGCCCTGAAAGCTCTTGCTGCTCTTCCCCTTCCCTTGCCGCCCTATCTACAGGCACAACAGCACTGGGCATCCGGGCTTTCCCAGACACGGAACATCTCATGGCCCTCGGCCTCGGCAGAGCCTCTTTCCAAAAAGGCAAACGTCCGGCTCCTTCTCCCACAGGGAAGGGCCCAGCCCTGAAAGCTCTTGCTGCTCTTCCCCTTCCCTTGGCGCCCTATCTACAGGCACAACAGCACTGGGCATCCGGGCTTTCCCAGACACGGAACATCTCATGGCCCTCGGCCTCGGCAGAGCCTCTTTCCGAAAAGGCAAACGTCCGGCTCCTTCTCCCACAGGGAAGGGCCCAGCCCTGAAAGCTCTTGCTGCTCTTCCCCTTCCCAAGGCGCCCTACCTACAGGCACAACAGCACTGCGCATCCGGGCTTTCCCAGAGACGGAACATCTCATGGCCCTCGGCCTCGGCAGAGCCTCTTTCCGAAAAGGCAAACGTCCGGCTCCTTCTCCCACAGGGAAGGGCCCAGCCCTGAAAGCTCTTGCTGCTCTTCCCCTTCCCAAGGCGCCCTACCTACAGGCACAACAGCACTGGGCATCCGGGCTTTCCCAGACACGGAACATCTCATGGCCCTCGGCCTCGGCAGAGCCTCTTTCCGAAAAGGCAAACGTCCGGCTCCTTCTCCCACAGGGAAGGGCCCAGCCCTGAAAGCTCTTGCTGCTCTTCCCCTTCCCTTGGCGCCCTATCTACAGGCACAACAGCACTGGGCATCCGGGCTTTCCCAGAGACGGAACATCTCATGGCCCTCATCCTCGGCAGAGCCTCTTTCCGAAAAGGCAAACGTCCGGCTCCTTCTCCCACAGGGAAGGGCCCAGCCCTGAAAGCTCTTGCTGCTCTTCCCCTTCCCTTGGCGCCCTTCCTACAGGCACAACAGCACTGGGCATCCGGGCTTTCCCAGACACGGAACATCTCATGGCCCTCGGCCTCGGCAGAGCCTCTTTCCGAAAAGGCAAACGTCCGGCTCCTTCTCCCACAGGGAAGGGCCCAGCCCTGAAAGCTCTTGCTGCTCTTCCCCTTCCCTTGGCGCCCTACCTACAGGCACAACAGCACTGGGCATCCGGGCTTTCCCAGACACGGAACATCTCATGGCCCTCGGCCTCGGCAGAGCCTCTTTCCGAAAAGGCAAACGTCCGGCTCCTTCTCCCACAGGGAAGGGCCCAGCCCTGAAAGCTCTTGCTGCTCTTCCCCTTCCCTTGGCGCCCTACCTACAGGCACAACAGCACTGGGCATCCGGGCTTTCCCAGAGACGGAACATCTCATGGCCCTCGGCATCGGCAGAGCCTCTTTCCGAAAAGGCAAACGTCCGGCTCCTTCTCCCACAGGGAAGGGCCCAGCCCTGAAAGCTCTTGCTGCTGTTTCCCTTTTCTTGGTGCCCTATCTACAGGCACAACAGCACTGGGGATGCGGGCTTTCCCAGAGACGGAACATCTCATGGCCCTCGGCCTCGGCAGAGCCTCTTTCCGAAAAGGCAAACGTCCGGCTCCTTCTCCCACAGGGAAGGGCCCAGCCCTGAAAGCTCTTGCTGCTCTTCCCCTTCCCAAGGCGCCCTACCTACAGGCACAACAGCACTGGGCATCCGGGCTTTCCCAGACACGGAACATCTCATGGCCCTCGGCCTCGGCAGAGCCTCCTTCCGAAAAGGCAAACGTCCAGCTCCTTCTCCCACAGGGAAGGGCCCAGCCCTGAAAGCTCTTGCTGCTCTTCCCCTTCCCTTGCCGCCCTATCTACAGGCACAACAGCACTGGGGATCCATGCTTTCACAGACACGGAACATCTCATGGCCCTCGTCCTCGGCAGAGCCTCTTTCCGAAAAGGCAAACGTCCGGCTCCTTCTCCCACAGGGAAGGGCCCAGCCCTGAAAGCTCTTGCTGCTCTTCCCTTTCCCTTGGTGCCCTACCTACAGGCACAACAGCAATGGGCATCCGGGCTTTCCCAGACAAGGAACATCTCATGGCCCTCGGCCTCGGCAGAGCCTCTTTCCGAAAAGGCAAACGTCCGGCTCCTTCTCCCACAGGGAAGGGCCCAGCCCTGAAAGCTCTTGCTGCTCTTCCCCTTCCCTTGGTGCCCTATCTACAGGCACAACAGCACTGGGCATCCGTGCTTTCCCAGAGACAGAACATCTCATGGCCCTCGGCCTCGGCAGAGCCTCTTTCCGAAAAGGCAAACGTCCGGCTCCTTCTCCCACAGGGAAGGGCCCAGCCCTGAAAGCTCTTGCTGCTCTTCCCCTTCCCTTGGCGCCCTACCTACAGGCACAACAGCACTGGGCATCCGGGCTTTCCCAGAGACGGAACATCTCATGGCCCTCGGCCTCGGCAGAGCCTCTTTCCGAAAAGGCAAACGTCCGGCTCCTTCTCCCACAGGGAAGGGCCCAGCCCTGAAAGCTCTTGCTGCTCTTCCCCTTCCCTTGGCGCCCTACCTACAGGCACAACAGCACTGGGCATCCGGGCTTTCCCAGACACGGAACATCTCATGGCCCTCGGCCTCGGCAGAGCCTCTTTCCGAAAAGGCAAACGTCCGGCTCCTTCTCCCACAGGGAAGGGCCCAGCCCTGAAAGCTCTTGCTGCTCTTCCCCTTCCCTTGCCGCCCTACCTACAGGCACAACAGCACTGGGCATCCGGGCTTTCCCAGACACGGAACATCTCATGGCCCTCGGCCTCGGAAGAGCCTCTTTCCGAAAAGGCAAACGTCCGGCTCCTTCTCCCACAGGGAAGGGCCCAGCCCTGAAAGCTCTTGCTGCTCTTCCCCTTCCCTTGGCGCCCTATCTACAGGCACAACAGCACGGGGGACCCGGGCTTTCACAGACACGGAACATCTCATGGCCCTCGGTCTCGGCAGAGCCTCTTTCCGAAAAGGCAAACGTCCGGCTCCTTCTCCCACAGGGAAGGGCCCAGCCCTGAAAGCTCTTGCTGCTCTTCCCCTTCCCTTGGCGCCCTACCTACAGGCACAACAGCACTGGGCATCCGGGCTTTCCCAGACAAGGAACATCTCATGGCCCTCATCCTCGGCAGAGCCTCTTTCCGAAAAGGCAAACGTCCGGCTCCTTCTCCCACAGGGAAGGGCCCAGCCCTGAAAGCTCTTGCTGCTCTTCCCCTTCCCTTGGCGCCCTATCTACAGGCACAACAGCACTGGGCATCCGTGCTTTCCCAGACAAGGAACTTCTCTTGGCCCTCGGCCTCGGCAGAGCCTCTTTCCGAAAAGGCAAACGTCCGGCTCCTTCTCCCACAGGGAAGGGCCCAGCCCTGAAAGCTCTTGCTGCTCTTCCCCTTCCCTTGCCGCCCTATCTACAGGCACAACAGCACTGGGCATCCGGGCTTTCCCAGAGACGGAACATCTCATGGCCCTCGGCCTCGGCAGAGCCTCTTTCCGAAAAGGCAAACGTCCGGCTCCTTCTCCCACAGGGAAGGGCCCAGCCCTGAAAGCTCTTGCTGCTCTTCCCCTTCCCTTGGCACCCTACCTACAGGCACAACAGCACTGGGCATCCGGGCTTTCCCAGACACGGAACATCTCATGGCCCTCGGCCTCGGAAGAGCCTCTTTCCGAAAAGGCAAACGTCCGGCTCCTTCTCCCACAGGGAAGGGCCCAGCCCTGAAAGCTCTTGCTGCTCTTCCCCTTCCCTTGGCGCCCTACCTACAGGCACAACAGCACTGGGCATCCGGGCTTTCCCAGACAAGGAACATCTCATGGCCCTCGGCCTGGGTAGAGCCTCTTTCCGAAAAGGCAAACGTCCGGCTCCTTCTCCCACAGGGAAGGGCCCAGCCCTGAAAGCTCTTGCTGCTCTTCCCCTTCCCAAGGCGCCCTACCTACAGGCACAACAGCACTGGGCATCCGGGCTTTCCCAGACACGGAACATCTCATGGCCCTCGGCCTCGGCAGAGCCTCTTTCCGAAAAGGCAAACGTCCGGCTCCTTCTCCCACAGGGAAGGGCCCAGCCCTGAAAGCTCTTGCTGCTCTTCCCCTTCCCTTGGCGCCCTACCTACAGGCACAACAGCACTGGGCATCCGGCCTTTCCCAGACAAGGAACATCTCATGGCCCTCGGCCTCGGCACAGCCTCTTTCCGAAAAGGCAAACGTCCGGCTCCTTCTCCCACAGGGAAGGGCCCAGCCCTGAAAGCTCTTGCTGCTCTTCCCCTTCCCTTGGCGCCCTATCTACAGGCACAACAGCACTGGGCATCCGGGCTTTCCCAGACACGGAACATCTCATGGCCCTCGGCCTCGGCAGAGCCTCTTTCCGAAAAGGCAAACGTCCGGCTCCTTCTCCCACAGGGAAGGGCCCAGCCCTGAAAGCCCTTGCTGCTCTTCCCCTTCCCTTGGCGCCCTACCTACAGGCACAACAGCACGGGGGATCGGGGCTTTCCCAGAGACGGAACATCTCATGGCCCTCGGCCTCGGCAGAGCCTCTTTCCGAAAAGGCAAACGTCCGGCTCCTTCTCCCACAGGGAAGGGCCCAGCCCTGAAAGCTCTTGCTGCTCTTCCCCTTCCCAAGGCGCCCTATCTACAAGCACAACAGCACTGGGCATCCGGGCTTTCCCAGACACGGAACATCTCATGGCCCTCGGCCTCGGCAGAGCCTCTTTCCGAAAAGGCAAACGTCCGGCTCCTTCTCCCACAGGGAAGGGCCCAGCCCTGAAAGCTCTTGCTGCTCTTCCCCTTCCCTTGGCGCCCTACCTACAGGCACAACAGCACTGGGCATCCGGGCTTTCCCAGAGACGGAACATCTCATGGCCCTCGGCCTCGGCAGAGCCTCTTTCCGAAAAGGCAAACGTCCGGCTCCTTCTCCCACAGGGAAGGGCCCAGCCCTGAAAGCTCTTGCTGCTCTTCCCCTTCCCTTGGCGCCCTACCTACAGGCACAACAGCACTGGGCATCCGGGCTTTCCCAGACACGGAACATCTCATGGCCCTCGGCCTCGGCAGAGCCTCTTTCCGAAAAGGCAAACGTCCGGCTCCTTCTCCCACAGGGAAGGGCCCAGCCCTGAAAGCTCTTGCTGCTCTTCCCCTTCCCGTGGCGCCCTATCTACAGGCACAACAGCACTGGGCATCCGGGCTTTCCCAGACACGGAACATCTCATGGCCCTCGGCCTCGGAAGAGCCTCTTTCCGAAAAGGCAAACGTCCGGCTCCTTCTCCCACAGGGAAGGGCCCAGCCCTGAAAGCTCTTGCTGCTCTTCCCCTTCCCTTGGCGCCCTACCTACAGGCACAACAGCACTGGGCATCCGGGCTTTCCCAGACACGGAACATCTCATGGCCCTCGGCCTCGGCAGAGCCTCTTTCCGAAAAGGCAAACGTCCGGCTCCTTCTCCCACAGGGAAGGGCCCAGCCCTGAAAGCCCTTGCTGCTCTTCCCCTTCCCTTGCCGCCCTACCTACAGGCACAACAGCACGGGGGATCGGGGCTTTCCCAGAGACGGAACATCTCATGGCCCTCGGCCTCGGCAGAGCCTCTTTCCGAAAAGGCAAACGTCCGGCTCCTTCTCCCACAGGGAAGGGCCCAGCCCTGAAAGCTCTTGCTGCTCTTCCCCTTCCCAAGGCGCCCTATCTACAAGCACAACAGCACTGGGCATCCGGGCTTTCCCAGACACGGAACATCTCATGGCCCTCGGCCTCGGCAGAGCCTCTTTCCGAAAAGGCAAACGTCCGGCTCCTTCTCCCACAGGGAAGGGCCCAGCCCTGAAAGCTCTTGCTGCTCTTCCCCTTCCCTTGGCGCCCTACCTACAGGCACAACAGCACTGGGCATCCGGGCTTTCCCAGACACGGAACATCTCATGGCCCTCGGCCTCGGCAGAGCCTCTTTCCGAAAAGGCAAACGTCCGGCTCCTTCTCCCACAGGGAAGGGCCCAGCCCTGAAAGCTCTTGCTGCTCTTCCCCTTCCCTTGGCGCCCTACCTACAGGCACAACAGCACTGGGCATCCGGGCTTTCCCAGACACGGAACATCTCATGGCCCTCGGCCTCGGCAGAGCCTCTTTCCGAAAAGGCAAACGTCCGGCTCCTTCTCCCACAGGGAAGGGCCCAGCCCTGAAAGCTCTTGCTGCTCTTCCCCTTCCCGTGGCGCCCTATCTACAGGCACAACAGCACTGGGCATCCGGGCTTTCCCAGACACGGAACATCTCATGGCCCTCGGCCTCGGAAGAGCCTCTTTCCGAAAAGGCAAACGTCCGGCTCCTTCTCCCACAGGGAAGGGCCCAGCCCTGAAAGCTCTTGCTGCTCTTCCCCTTCCCTTGGCGCCCTACCTACAGGCACAACAGCACTGGGCATCCGGGCTTTCCCAGACACGGAACATCTCATGGCCCTCGCCCTCGGCACAGCCTCTTTCCGAAAAGGCAAACGTCCGGCTCCTTCTCCCACAGGGAAGGGCCCAGCCCTGAAAGCTCTTGCTGCTCTTCCCCTTCCCTTGGCGCCCTACCTACAGGCACAACAGCACTGGGCATCCGGGCTTTCCCAGAGACGGAACATCTCATGGCCCTCATCCTCGGCAGAGCCTCTTTCCGAAAAGGCAAACGTCCGGCTCCTTCTCCCACAGGGAAGGGCCCAGCCCTGAAAGCTCTTGCTGCTCTTCCCCTTCCCTTGGCGCCCTTCCTACAGGCACAACAGCACTGGGCATCCGGGCTTTCCCAGAGACGGAACATCTCATGGCTCTCGGCCTCGGCAGAGCCTCTTTCCGAAAAGGCAAACGTCCGGCTCCTTCTCCCACAGGGAAGGGCCCAGCCCTGAAAGCTCTTGCTGCTCTTCCCCTTCCCTTGGCGCCCTATCTACAGGCACAACAGCACTGGGGATCCAGGCTTTCCCAGAGACGGAACATCTCATGGCCCTCGGCCTCGGCAGAGCCTCTTTCCGAAAAGGCAAACGTCCGGCTCCTTCTCCCACAGGGAAGGGCCCAGCCCTGAAAGCTCTTGCTGCTCTTCCCCTTCCCTTGGCGCCCTACCTACAGGCACAACAGCACTGGGCATCCGGGCTTTCCCAGACACGGAACATCTCATGGCCCTCGGCCTCGGCAGAGCCTCTTTCCGAAAAGGCAAACGTCCGGCTCCTTCTCCCACAGGGAAGGGCCCAGCCCTGAAAGCTCTTGCTGCTCTTCCCCTTCCCTTGGCGCCCTATCTACAGGCACAACAGCACTGGGCATCCGGGCTTTCCCAGACACGGAACATCTCATGGCCCTCGGCCTCGGCAGAGCCTCTTTCCGAAAAGGCAAACGTCCGGCTCCTTCTCCCACAGGGAAGGGCCCAGCCCTGAAAGCTCTTGCTGCTCTTCCCCTTCCCAAGGCGCCCTACCTACAGGCACAACAGCACTGGGCATCCGGGCTTTCCCAGACACGGAACATCTCATGGCCCTCGGCCTCGGCACAGCCTCTTTCCGAAAAGGCAAACGTCCGGCTCCTTCTCCCACAGGGAAGGGCCCAGCCCTGAAAGCTCTTGCTGCTCTTCCCCTTCCCTTGGCGCCCTACCTACAGGCACAACAGCACTGGGCATCCGGGCTTTCCCAGACAAGGAACATCTCATGGCCCTCGGCCTCGGCACAGCCTCTTTCCGAAAAGGCAAACGTCCGGCTCCTTCTCCCACAGGGAAGGGCCCAGCCCTGAAAGCTCTTGCTGCTCTTCCCCTTCCCTTGGCGCCCTATCTACAGGCACAACAGCACTGGGCATCCGGGCTTTCCCAGAGACGGAACATCTCATGGCCCTCGGCCTCGGCAGAGCCTCTTTCCGAAAAGGCAAACGTCCGGCTCCTTCTCCCACAGGGAAGGGCCCAGCCCTGAAAGCCCTTGCTGCTCTTCCCCTTCCCTTGGCGCCCTACCTACAGGCACAACAGCACTGGGGATCGGGGCTTTCCCAGAGACGGAACATCTCATGGCCCTCGGCCTCGGCAGAGCCTCTTTCCGAAAAGGCAAACGTCCGGCTCCTTCTCCCACAGGGAAGGGCCCAGCCCTGAAAGCTCTTGCTGCTCTTCCCCTTCCCTTGGCGCCCTACCTACAAGCACAACAGCACTGGGCATCCGGGCTTTCCCAGACACGGAACATCTCATGGCCCTCGGCCTCGGCAGAGCCTCTTTCCGAAAAGGCAAACGTCCGGCTCCTTCTCCCACAGGGAAGGGCCCAGCCCTGAAAGCTCTTGCTGCTCTTCCCCTTCCCTTGGCGCCCTACCTACAGGCACAACAGCACTGGGCATCCGGGCTTTCCCAGACACGGAACATCTCATGGCCCTCGGCCTCGGCAGAGCCTCTTTCCGAAAAGGCAAACGTCCGGCTCCTTCTCCCACAGGGAAGGGCCCAGCCCTGAAAGCCCTTGCTGCTCTTCCCCTTCCCTTGCCGCCCTACCTACAGGCACAACAGCACTGGGCATCCGGGCTTTCCCAGACAAGGAACATCTCATGGCCCTCGGCCTCGGCAGAGCCTCTTTCCGAAAAGGCAAACGTCCGGCTCCTTCTCCCACAGGGAAGGGCCCAGCCCTGAAAGCTCTTGCTGCTCTTCCCCTTCCAAAGGTGCCCTACCTACAGGCACAACAGCACTGGGGATCCGGGCTTTCCCAGACAAGGAACATCTCATGGCCCTCGGCCTCGGCACAGCCTCTTTCTGAAAAGGCAAACGTCCGGCTCCTTCTCCCACAGGGAAGGGCCCAGCCCTGAAAGCTCTTGCTGCTCTTCCCCTTCCCTTGGCGCCCTACCTACAGGCACAACAGCACTGGGCATCCGGGCTTTCCCAGACAAGGAACATCTCATGGCCCTCGGCCTCGGCAGAGCCTCTTTCCGAAAAGGCAAACGTCCGGCTCCTTCTCCCACAGGGAAGGGCCCAGCCCTGAAAGCTCTTGCTGCTCTTCCCCTTCCCTTGGCGCCCTATCTACAGGCACAACAGCACTGGGCATCCGGGCTTTCCCAAAGACGGAACATCTCATGGCCCTCGGCCTCGGCAGAGCCTCTTTCCGAAAAGGCAAACGTCCGGCTCCTTCTCCCACAGGGAAGGGCCCAGCCCTGAAAGCTCTTGCTGCTCTTCCCCTTCCCTTGCCGCCCTATCTACAGGCACAACAGCACTGGGCATCCGGGCTTTCCCAGACAAGGAACATCTCATGGCCCTCGGCCTCGGCACAGCCTCTTTCCGAAAAGGCAAACGTCCGGCTCCTTCTCCCACAGGGAAGGGCCCAGCCCTGAAAGCTCTTGCTGCTATTCCCCTTCCCAAGGCGCCCTACCTACAGGCACAACAGCACGGGGGATCCGGGCTTTCCCAGACACGGAACATCTCATGGCCCTCGGCCTGGGCAGAGCCTCTTTCCGAAAAGGCAAACGTCCGGCTCCTTCTCCCACAGGGAAGGGCCCAGCCCTGAAAGCTCTTGCTGCTCTTCCCCTTCCCTTGGTGCCCTATCTACAAGCACAACAGCACTGGGCATCCGGGCTTTCCCAGAGACGGAACATCTCATGGCCCTCGGCCTCGGCAGAGCCTCTTTCCGAAAAGGCAAACGTCCGGCTCCTTCTCCCACAGGGAAGGGCCCAGCCCTGAAAGCTCTTGCTGCTCTTCCCCTTCCCTTGGCGCCCTACCTACAGGCACAACAGCACTGGGGATCCGGGCTTTCCCACACAAGGAACATCTCATGGCCCTCGGCCTCGGCACAGCCTCTTTCCGAAAAGGCAAACGTCCGGCTCCTTCTCCCACAGGGAAGGGCCCAGCCCTGAAAGCTCTTGCTGCTCTTCCCCTTCCCTTGGTGCCCTACCTACAGGCACAACAGCACTGGGGATCCGGGCTTTCCCACACAAGGAACATCTCATGGCCCTCGGCCTCAGCACAGCCTCTTTCTGAAAAGGCAAACGTCCGGCTCCTTCTCCCACAGGGAAGGGCCCAGCCCTGAAAGCTCTTGCTGCTCTTCCCCTTCCCAAGGCGCCCTACCCACAGGCACAACAGCACTGGGCATCCGGGCTTTCCCAGAGACGGAACATCTCATGGCCCTCGGCCTCGGCAGAGCCTCTTTCCGAAAAGGCAAACGTCCGGCTCCTTCTCCCACAGGGAAGGGCCCAGCCCTGAAAGCTCTTGCTGCTCTTCCCCTTCCCTTGGCGCCCTATCTACAGGCACAACAGCACTGGGCATCCGGGCTTTCCCAGAGACGGAACATCTCATGGCCCTCATCCTCGGCAGAGCCTCTTTCCGAAAAGGCAAACGTCCGGCTCCTTCTCCCACAGGGAAGGGCCCAGCCCTGAAAGCTCTTGCTGCTCTTCCCCTTCCCTTGGCGCCCTACCTACAGGCACAACAGCACGGGGGATCCGGGCTTTCCCAGAGACGGAAGATCTCATGGCCCTCGGCCTCGGCAGAGCCTCTTTCCGAAAAGGCAAACGTCCGGCTCCTTCTCCCACAGGGAAGGGCCCAGCCCTGAAAGCTCTTGCTGCTCTTCCCCTTCCCTTGCCGCCCTATCTACAGGCACAACAGCACTGGGCATCCGGGCTTTCCCAGACAAGGAACATCTCATGGCCCTCGGCCTCGGCAGAGCCTCTTTCCGAAAAGGCAAACGTCCGGCTCCTTCTCCCACAGGGAAGGGCCCAGCCCTGAAAGCTCTTGCTGCTCTTCCCCTTCCCTTGCCGCCCTATCTACAGGCACAACAGCACTGGGCATCCGGGCTTTCCCAGACAAGGAACATCTCATGGCCCTCGGCCTGGGTAGAGCCTCTTTCCGAAAAGGCAAACGTCCGGCTCCTTCTCCCACAGGGAAGGGCCCAGCCCTGAAAGCTCTTGCTGCTCTTCCCCTTCCCTTGGCGCCCTACCTACAGGCACAACAGCACTGGGCATCCGGGCTTTCCCAGACAAGGAACATCTCATGGCCCTCGGCCTCGGCAGAGCCTCTTTCCGAAAAGGCAAACGTCCGGCTCCTTCTCCCACAGGGAAGGGCCCAGCCCTGAAAGCTCTTGCTGCTCTTCCCCTTCCCAAGGCGCCCTACCTACAGGCACAACAGCACTTGGCATCCGGGCTTTCCCAGACACGGAACATCTCATGGCCCTCGGCCTCGGCAGAGCCTCTTTCCGAAAAGGCAAACGTCCGGCTCCTTCTCCCACAGGGAAGGGCCCAGCCCTGAAAGCTCTTGCTGCTCTTCCCCTTCCCTTGGCGCCCTATCTACAGGCACAACAGCACTGGGCATCCGGGCTTTCCCAGACACGGAACATCTCATGGCCCTCGGCCTCGGCAGAGCCTCTTTCCGAAAAGGCAAACGTCCGGCTCCTTCTCCCACAGGGAAGGGCCCAGCCCTGAAAGCCCTTGCTGCTCTTCCCCTTCCCTTGGCGCCCTACCTACAGGCACAACAGCACGGGGGATCGGGGCTTTCCCAGAGACGGAACATCTCATGGCCCTCGGCCTCGGCAGAGCCTCTTTCCGAAAAGGCAAACGTCCGGCTCCTTCTCCCACAGGGAAGGGCCCAGCCCTGAAAGCTCTTGCTGCTCTTCCCCTTCCCAAGGCGCCCTATCTACAAGCACAACAGCACTGGGCATCCGGGCTTTCCCAGACACGGAACATCTCATGGCCCTCGGCCTCGGCAGAGCCTCTTTCCGAAAAGGCAAACGTCCGGCTCCTTCTCCCACAGGGAAGGGCCCAGCCCTGAAAGCTCTTGCTGCTCTTCCCCTTCCCAAGGCGCCCTATCTACAGGCACAACAGCACTGGGCATCCGGGCTTTCCCAGACACGGAACATCTCATGGCCCTCGGCCTCGGCAGAGCCTCTTTCCGAAAAGGCAAACGTCCGGCTCCTTCTCCCACAGGGAAGGGCCCAGCCCTGAAAGCTCTTGCTGCTCTTCCCCTTCCCTTGGCGCCCTACCTACAGGCACAACAGCACTGGGCATCCGGGCTTTCCCAGACAAGGAACATCTCATGGCCCTCATCCTCGGCAGAGCCTCTTTCCGAAAAGGCAAACGTCCGGCTCCTTCTCCCACAGGGAAGGGCCCAGCCCTGAAAGCTCTTGCTGCTCTTCCCCTTCCCTTGGCGCCCTTCCTACAGGCACAACAGCACTGGGCATCCGGGCTTTCCCAGACACGGAACATCTCATGGCCCTCGGCCTCGGCACAGCCTCTTTCCGAAAAGGCAAACGTCCGGCTCCTTCTCCCACAGGGAAGGGCCCAGCCCTGAAAGCTCTTGCTGCTCTTCCCCTTCCCTTGGCGCCCTATCTACAGGCACAACAGCACTGGGGATCCAGGCTTTCCCAGAGACGGAACATCTCATGGCCCTCGGCCTCGGCAGAGCCTCTTTCCGAAAAGGCAAACGTCCGGCTCCTTCTCCCACAGGGAAGGGCCCAGCCCTGAAAGCTCTTGCTGCTCTTCCCCTTCCCTTGGCGCCCTACCTACAGGCACAACAGCACTGGGCATCCGGGCTTTCCCAGACACGGAACATCTCATGGCCCTCGGCCTCGGCAGAGCCTCTTTCCGAAAAGGCAAACGTCCGGCTCCTTCTCCCACAGGGAAGGGCCCAGCCCTGAAAGCTCTTGCTGCTCTTCCCCTTCCCTTGGCGCCCTATCTACAGGCACAACAGCACTGGGCATCCGGGCTTTCCCAGACACGGAACATCTCATGGCCCTCGGCCTCGGCAGAGCCTCTTTCCGAAAAGGCAAACGTCCGGCTCCTTCTCCCACAGGGAAGGGCCCAGCCCTGAAAGCTCTTGCTGCTCTTCCCCTTCCCTTGGCGCCCTTCCTACAGGCACAACAGCACTGGGCATCCGGGCTTTCCCAGACACGGAACATCTCATGGCCCTCGGCCTCGGCAGAGCCTCTTTCCGAAAAGGCAAACGTCCGGCTCCTTCTCCCACAGGGAAGGGCCCAGCCCTGAAAGCTCTTGCTGCTCTTCCCCTTCCCTTGGCACCCTACCTACAGGCACAACAGCACTGGGCATCCGGGCTTTCCCAGACACGGAACATCTCATGGCCCTCGGCCTCGGCAGAGCCTCTTTCCGAAAAGGCAAACGTCCGGCTCCTTCTCCCACAGGGAAGGGCCCAGCCCTGAAAGCTCTTGCTGCTCTTCCCCTTCCCTTGGCGCCCTATCTACAGGCACAACAGCACTGGGCATCTGGGCTTTCCCAGAGACGGAACATCTCATGGCCCTCGGCCTCGGCAGAGCCTCTTTCCGAAAAGGCAAACGTCCGGCTCCTTCTCCCACAGGGAAGGGCCCAGCCCTGAAAGCTCTTGCTGCTCTTCCCCTTCCCTTGGCGCCCTATCTACAGGCACAACAGCACTGGGCATCCGGGCTTTCCCAGAGACAGAACATCTCATGGCCCTCGGCCTCGGCAGAGCCTCTTTCCGAAAAGGCAAACGTCCGGCTCCTTCTCCCACAGGGAAGGGCCCAGCCCTGAAAGCTCTTGCTGCTCTTCCCCTTCCCTTGGCGCCCTACCTACAGGCACAACAGCACTGGGCATCCGGGCTTTCCCAGACACGGAACATCTCATGGCCCTCGGCCTCGGCAGAGCCTCTTTCCGAAAAGGCAAACGTCCGGCTCCTTCTCCCACAGGGAAGGGCCCAGCCCTGAAAGCTCTTGCTGCTCTTCCCCTTCCCTTGGCGCCCTACCTACAGGCACAACAGCACTGGCCATCCGGGCTTTCCCAGACAAGGAACATCTCATGGCCCTCGGCCTGGGTAGAGCCTCTTTCCGAAAAGGCAAACGTCCGGCTCCTTCTCCCACAGGGAAGGGCCCAGCCCTGAAAGCTCTTGCTGCTCTTCCCCTTCCCAAGGCGCCCTACCTACAGGCACAACAGCACTGGGCATCCGGGCTTTCCCAGACACGGAACATCTCATGGCCCTCGGCCTCGGCACAGCCTCTTTCCGAAAAGGCAAACGTCCGGCTCCTTCTCCCACAGGGAAGGGCCCAGCCCTGAAAGCTCTTGCTGCTCTTCCCCTTCCCAAGGCGCCCTACCTACAGGCACAACAGCACTGGGCATCCGGGCTTTCCCAGACAAGGAACATCTCATGGCCCTCGGCCTCGGCACAGCCTCTTTCCGAAAAGGCAAACGTCCGGCTCCTTCTCCCACAGGGAAGGGCCCAGCCCTGAAAGCTCTTGCTGCTCTTCCCCTTCCCAAGGCGCCCTATCTACAGGCACAACAGCACTGGGCATCCGGGCTTTCCCAGACACGGAACATCTCATGGCCCTCGGCCTCGGCAGAGCCTCTTTCCGAAAAGGCAAACGTCCGGCTCCTTCTCCCACAGGGAAGGGCCCAGCCCTGAAAGCCCTTGCTGCTCTTCCCCTTCCCTTGGCGCCCTACCTACAGGCACAACAGCACTGGGGATCGGGGCTTTCCCAGACACGGAACATCTCATGGCCCTCGGCCTGGGTAGAGCCTCTTTCCGAAAAGGCAAACGTCCGGCTCCTTCTCCCACAGGGAAGGGCCCAGCCCTGAAAGCTCTTGCTGCTCTTCCCCTTCCCAAGGCGCCCTATCTACAAGCACAACAGCACTGGGCATCCGGGCTTTCCCAGACACGGAACATCTCATGGCCCTCGGCCTCGGCAGAGCCTCTTTCCGAAAAGGCAAACGTCCGGCTCCTTCTCCCACAGGGAAGGGCCCAGCCCTGAAAGCTCTTGCTGCTCTTCCCCTTCCCTTGGCGCCCTACCTACAGGCACAACAGCACTGGGCATCCGGGCTTTCCCAGACACGGAACATCTCATGGCCCTCGGCCTCGGCAGAGCCTCTTTCCGAAAAGGCAAACGTCCGGCTCCTTCTCCCACAGGGAAGGGCCCAGCCCTGAAAGCCCTTGCTGCTCTTCCCCTTCCCTTGGCGCCCTACCTACAGGCACAACAGCACTGGGCATCCGGGCTTTCCCAGACAAGGAACATCTCATGGCCCTCGGCCTCGGCAGAGCCTCTTTCCGAAAAGGCAAACGTCCGGCTCCTTCTCCCACAGGGAAGGGCCCAGCCCTGAAAGCTCTTGCTGCTCTTCCCCTTCCAAAGGTGCCCTACCTACAGGCACAACAGCACTGGGGATCCGGGCTTTCCCAGACAAGGAACATCTCATGGCCCTCGGCCTCGGCACAGCCTCTTTCTGAAAAGGCAAACGTCCGGCTCCTTCTCCCACAGGGAAGGGCCCAGCCCTGAAAGCTCTTGCTGCTCTTCCCCTTCCAAAGGTGCCCTACCTACAGGCACAACAGCACTGGGGATCCGGGCTTTCCCAGACAAGGAACATCTCATGGCCCTCGGCCTCGGCAGAGCCTCTTTCCGAAAAGGCAAACGTCCGGCTCCTTCTCCCACAGGGAAGGGCCCAGCCCTGAAAGCTCTTGCTGCTCTTCCCCTTCCCTTGGCGCCCTACCTACAGGCACAACAGCACTGGGCATCCGGCCTTTCCCAAAGACGGAACATCTCATGGCCCTCGGCCTCGGCAGAGCCTCTTTCCGAAAAGGCAAACGTCCGGCTCCTTCTCCCACAGGGAAGGGCCCAGCCCTGAAAGCTCTTGCTGCTCTTCCCCTTCCCTTGCCGCCCTATCTACAGGCACAACAGCACTGGGCATCCGGGCTTTCCCAGACAAGGAACATCTCATGGCCCTCGGCCTCGGCACAGCCTCTTTCCGAAAAGGCAAACGTCCGGCTCCTTCTCCCACAGGGAAGGGCCCAGCCCTGAAAGCTCTTGCTGCTCTTCCCCTTCCCAAGGCGCCCTACCTACAGGCACAACAGCACGGGGGATCCGGGCTTTCCCAGACACGGAACATCTCATGGCCCTCGGCCTGGGCAGAGCCTCTTTCCGAAAAGGCAAACGTCCGGCTCCTTCTCCCACAGGGAAGGGCCCAGCCCTGAAAGCTCTTGCTGCTCTTCCCCTTCCCTTGGTGCCCTATCTACAAGCACAACAGCACTGGGCATCCGGGCTTTCCCAGAGACGGAACATCTCATGGCCCTCGGCCTCGGCAGAGCCTCTTTCCGAAAAGGCAAACGTCCGGCTCCTTCTCCCACAGGGAAGGGCCCAGCCCTGAAAGCTCTTGCTGCTCTTCCCCTTCCCAAGGCGCCCTACCTACAGGCACAACAGCACTGGGGATCCGGGCTTTCCCACACAAGGAACATCTCATGGCCCTCGGCCTCAGCACAGCCTCTTTCTGAAAAGGCAAACGTCCGGCTCCTTCTCCCACAGGGAAGGGCCCAGCCCTGAAAGCTCTTGCTGCTCTTCCCCTTCCCTTGGCGCCCTACCTACAGGCACAACAGCACTGGGCATCCGGGCTTTCCCAGAGACGGAACATCTCATGGCCCTCGGCCTCGGCACAGCCTCTTTCCGAAAAGGCAAACGTCCGGCTCCTTCTCCCACAGGGAAGGGCCCAGCCCTGAAAGCTCTTGCTGCTCTTCCCCTTCCCAAGGCGCCCTACCCACAGGCACAACAGCACTGGGCATCCGGGCTTTCCCAGAGACGGAACATCTCATGGCCCTCGGCCTCGGCAGAGCCTCTTTCCGAAAAGGCAAACGTCCGGCTCCTTCTCCCACAGGGAAGGGCCCAGCCCTGAAAGCTCTTGCTGCTCTTCCCCTTCCCTTGGCACCCTATCTACAGGCACAACAGCACTGGGCATCCGGGCTTTCCCAGACAAGGAACATCTCATGGCCCTCGGCCTCGGCAGAGCCTCTTTCCGAAAAGGCAAACGTCCGGCTCCTTCTCCCACAGGGAAGGGCCCAGCCCTGAAAGCTCTTGCTGCTCTTCCCCTTCCCTTGGCGCCCTACCTACAGGCACAACAGCACTGGGCATCCGGGCTTTCCCAGACACGGAACATCTCATGGCCCTCGGCCTCGGCAGAGCCTCTTTCCGAAAAGGCAAACGTCCGGCTCCTTCTCCCACAGGGAAGGGCCCAGCCCTGAAAGCTCTTGCTGCTCTTCCCCTTCCCTTGCCGCCCTATCTACAGGCACAACAGCACTGGGCATCCGGGCTTTCCCAGACAAGGAACATCTCATGGCCCTCGGCCTGGGCAGAGCCTCTTTCCGAAAAGGCAAACGTCCGGCTCCTTCTCACACAGGGAAGGGCCCAGCCCTGAAAGCTCTTGCTGCTCTTCCCCTTCCCTTGGCGCCCTATCTACAGGCACAACAGCACTGGGCATCCGGGCTTTCCCAGACACGGAACATCTCATGGCCCTCGGCCTCGGCAGAGCCTCTTTCCGAAAAGGCAAACGTCCGGCTCCTTCTCCCACAGGGAAGGGCCCAGCCCTGAAAGCCCTTGCTGCTCTTCCCCTTCCCTTGGCGCCCTACCTACAGGCACAACAGCACGGGGGATCGGGGCTTTCCCAGAGACGGAACATCTCATGGCCCTCGGCCTCGGCAGAGCCTCTTTCCGAAAAGGCAAACGTCCGGCTCCTTCTCCCACAGGGAAGGGCCCAGCCCTGAAAGCTCTTGCTGCTCTTCCCCTTCCCAAGGCGCCCTATCTACAAGCACAACAGCACTGGGCATCCGGGCTTTCCCAGACACGGAACATCTCATGGCCCTCGGCCTCGGCAGAGCCTCTTTCCGAAAAGGCAAACGTCCGGCTCCTTCTCCCACAGGGAAGGGCCCAGCCCTGAAAGCTCTTGCTGCTCTTCCCCTTCCCAAGGCGCCCTACCTACAGGCACAACAGCACTGGGCATCCGGGCTTTCCCAGACACGGAACATCTCATGGCCCTCGGCCTCGGCAGAGCCTCTTTCCGAAAAGGCAAACGTCCGGCTCCTTCTCCCACAGGGAAGGGCCCAGCCCTGAAAGCTCTTGCTGCTCTTCCCCTTCCCAAGGCGCCCTATCTACAAGCACAACAGCACTGGGCATCCGGGCTTTCCCAGACAAGGAACATCTCATGGCCCTCGGCCTCGGCAGAGCCTCTTTCCGAAAAGGCAAACGTCCGGCTCCTTCTCCCACAGGGAAGGGCCCAGCCCTGAAAGCTCTTGCTGCTCTTCCCCTTCCCAAGGCGGCCTACCTACAGGCACAACAGCACTGGGCATCCGGGCTTTCCCAGACACGGAACATCTCATGGCCCTCGGCCTCGGCACAGCCTCTTTCTGAAAAGGCAAACGTCCGGCTCCTTCTCCCACAGGGAAGGGCCCAGCCCTGAAAGCTCTTGCTGCTCTTCCCCTTCCCAAGGCGCCCTACCTACAGGCACAACAGCACTGGGCATCCGGGCTTTCCCAGAGACGGAACATCTCATGGCCCTCGGCCTCGGCAGAGCCTCTTTCCGAAAAGGCAAACGTCCGGCTCCTTCTCCCACAGGGAAGGGCCCAGCCCTGAAAGCTCTTGCTGCTCTTCCCCTTCCCTTGGCGCCCTACCTACAGGCACAACAGCACTGGGCATCCGGGCTTTCCCAAAGACGGAACATCTCATGGCCCTCGGCCTCGGCAGAGCCTCTTTCCGAAAAGGCAAACGTCCGGCTCCTTCTCCCACAGGGAAGGGCCCAGCCCTGAAAGCTCTTGCTGCTCTTCCCCTTCCCTTGCCGCCCTATCTACAGGCACAACAGCACTGGGCATCCGGGCTTTCCCAGACAAGGAACATCTCATGGCCCTCGGCCTCGGCAGAGCCTCTTTCCGAAAAGGCAAACGTCCGGCTCCTTCTCCCACAGGGAAGGGCCCAGCCCTGAAAGCTCTTGCTGCTCTTCCCCTTCCCTTGGCGCCCTATCTACAGGCACAACAGCACTGGGCATCCGGGCTTTCCCAGACACGGAACATCTCATGGCCCTCGGCCTCGGCAGAGCCTCTTTCCGAAAAGGCAAACGTCCGGCTCCTTCTCCCACAGGGAAGGGCCCAGCCCTGAAAGCCCTTGCTGCTCTTCCCCTTCCCTTGGCGCCCTACCTACAGGCACAACAGCACGGGGGATCGGGGCTTTCCCAGAGACGGAACATCTCATGGCCCTCGGCCTGGGTAGAGCCTCTTTCCGAAAAGGCAAACGTCCGGCTCCTTCTCCCACAGGGAAGGGCCCAGCCCTGAAAGCTCTTGCTGCTCTTCCCCTTCCCAAGGCGCCCTATCTACAAGCACAACAGCACTGGGCATCCGGGCTTTCCCAGACACGGAACATCTCATGGCCCTCGGCCTCGGCAGAGCCTCTTTCCGAAAAGGCAAACGTCCGGCTCCTTCTCCCACAGGGAAGGGCCCAGCCCTGAAAGCTCTTGCTGCTCTTCCCCTTCCCAAGGCGCCCTACCTACAGGCACAACAGCACTGGGCATCCGGGCTTTCCCAGACACGGAACATCTCATGGCCCTCGGCCTCGGCAGAGCCTCTTTCCGAAAAGGCAAACGTCCGGCTCCTTCTCCCACAGGGAAGGGCCCAGCCCTGAAAGCTCTTGCTGCTCTTCCCCTTCCCTTGGCGCCCTACCTACAGGCACAACAGCACTGGGCATCCGGGCTTTCCCAGACAAGGAACATCTCATGGCCCTCGGCCTCGGCAGAGCCTCTTTCCGAAAAGGCAAACGTCCGGCTCCTTCTCCCACAGGGAAGGGCCCAGCCCTGAAAGCTCTTGCTGCTCTTCCCCTTCCCAAGGCGGCCTACCTACAGGCACAACAGCACTGGGCATCCGGGCTTTCCCAGAGACGGAACATCTCATGGCCCTCGGCCTCGGCACAGCCTCTTTCTGAAAAGGCAAACGTCCGGCTCCTTCTCCCACAGGGAAGGGCCCAGCCCTGAAAGCTCTTGCTGCTCTTCCCCTTCCCAAGGCGCCCTACCTACAGGCACAACAGCACTGGGCATCCGGGCTTTCCCAGAGACGGAACATCTCATGGCCCTCGGCCTCGGCAGAGCCTCTTTCCGAAAAGGCAAACGTCCGGCTCCTTCTCCCACAGGGAAGGGCCCAGCCCTGAAAGCTCTTGCTGCTCTTCCCCTTCCCTTGGCGCCCTACCTACAGGCACAACAGCACTGGGCATCCGGGCTTTCCCAAAGACGGAACATCTCATGGCCCTCGGCCTCGGCAGAGCCTCTTTCCGAAAAGGCAAACGTCCGGCTCCTTCTCCCACAGGGAAGGGCCCAGCCCTGAAAGCTCTTGCTGCTCTTCCCCTTCCCTTGCCGCCCTATCTACAGGCACAACAGCACTGGGCATCCGGGCTTTCCCAGACAAGGAACATCTCATGGCCCTCATCCTCGGCAGAGCCTCTTTCCGAAAAGGCAAACGTCCGGCTCCTTCTCCCACAGGGAAGGGCCCAGCCCTGAAAGCTCTTGCTGCTCTTCCCCTTCCCTTGTCGCCCTACCTACAGGCACAACAGCACTGGGCATCCGGGCTTTCCCAGACACGGAACATCTCATGGCCCTCGGCCTCGGCAGAGCCTCTTTCCGAAAAGGCAAACGTCCGGCTCCTTCTCCCACAGGGAAGGGCCCAGCCCTGAAAGCCCTTGCTGCTCTTCCCCTTCCCTTGGCGCCCTACCTACAGGCACAACAGCACGGGGGATCCGGGCTTTCCCAGACATGGAACATCTCATGGCCCTCGGCCTCGGCAGAGCCTCTTTCCGAAAAGGCAAACGTCCGGCTCCTTCTCCCACAGGGAAGGGCCCAGCCCTGAAAGCTCTTGCTGCTCTTCCCCTTCCCTTGGCGCCCTACCTACAGGCACAACAGCACGGGGGATCCGGGCTTTCCCAGACATGGAACATCTCATGGACCTCGGCCTCGGCAGAGCCTCTTTCCGAAAAGGCAAACGTCCGGCTCCTTCTCCCACAGGGAAGGGCCCAGCCCTGAAAGCTCTTGCTGCTCTTCCCCTTCCCTTGGCGCCCTATCTACAGGCACAACAGCACTGGGCATCCGGGCTTTCCCAGACAAGGAACATCTCATGGCCCTCGGCCTCGGCACAGCCTCTTTCCGAAAAGGCAAACGTCCGGCTCCTTCTCCCACAGGGAAGGGCCCAGCCCTGAAAGCTCTTGCTGCTCTTCCCCTTCCCTTGGCGCCCTACCTACAGGCACAACAGCACTGGGCATCCGGCCTTTCCCAAAGACGGAACATCTCATGGCCCTCGGCCTCGGCAGAGCCTCTTTCCGAAAAGGCAAACGTCCGGCTCCTTCTCCCACAGGGAAGGGCCCAGCCCTGAAAGCTCTTGCTGCTCTTCCCCTTCCCAAGGCGCCCTACCTACAGGCACAACAGCACTGGGCATCCGGGCTTTCCCAGAGAAGGAACATCTCATGGCCCTCGGCCTGGGCAGAGCCTCTTTCCGAAAAGGCAAACGTCCGGCTCCTTCTCCCACAGGGAAGGGCCCAGCCCTGAAAGCTCTTGCTGCTCTTCCCCTTCCCAAGGCGCCCTACCTACAGGCACAACAGCACTGGGCATCCGGGCTTTCCCAGACAAGGAACATCTCATGGCCCTCGGCCTCGGCAGAGCCTCTTTCCGAAAAGGCAAACGTCCGGCTCCTTCTCCCACAGGGAAGGGCCCAGCCCTGAAAGCTCTTGCTGCTCTTCCCCTTCCCTTGTCGCCCTACCTACAGGCACAACAGCACTGGGCATCCGGGCTTTCCCAGACACGGAACATCTCATGGCCCTCGGCCTCGGCAGAGCCTCTTTCCGAAAAGGCAAACGTCCGGCTCCTTCTCCCACAGGGAAGGGCCCAGCCCTGAAAGCTCTTGCTGCTCTTCCCCCTCCCTTGCCGCCCTATCTACAGGCACAACAGCACTGGGCATCCGGGCTTTCCCAGAGACGGAACATCTCATGGCCCTCGGCCTCGGCAGAGCCTCTTTCCGAAAAGGCAAACGTCCGGCTCCTTCTCCCACAGGGAAGGGCCCAGCCCTGAAAGCTCTTGCTGCTCTTCCCCTTCCCTTGGCGCCCTACCTACAGGCACAACAGCACGGGGGATCCGGGCTTTCCCAGACATGGAACATCTCATGGACCTCGGCCTCGGCACAGCCTCTTTCCGAAA